>NW_026705199.1:600000-900000 GCF_029867415.1 Vicia villosa | reverse complement strand
TTAAAATATTTATTATTGTGTTAAAAATTAACGGCAAATTATAATCAAACACACTTTTTATATTAAAAAATTGGGTTAAATATGTTTGTGTTCATTCTAAATAGAGAATATGTTTTTGGTCATTTTGTAACTTAACGACAATTTTTACAATTTAGCGATAGAATTAGCAACGGTTTACAACATATCAACTGAATTAACTACAATTATAGCCTGAGGGACCAAAAGTAGAGGTGGTAAAACGGACCGCCTGCTCCGCCTTAAGTCTGTCAAAAAGCGAGCGGGGCGGACAAGCCCGCAAGTAAAATGGACATAAAAAGATGTCCGCCCTGCCAAGTTGGCGGGTTGACGGACGGCGGACTTGCCCGCCTATTTTTTTTATTTATTTTTCTTTCATTTTTTTAATTGATTAATAGTCTTTTTTTACATTTCAATTAAATTTTTCACTTTTTTTAAGAACAATTTTTTATAAAACATCTTTTAAACAAATAAAAGTTTACATATATTTACAAATAAATGTATAAAATAAAAGTATCAAGAATTTAAATTACTAGAATTAACTAAAAAAAGACGGGCGTAAGGCGAGACGAGCTTAACGAATAGATGAGACGGACTTTAGCGGACGACTGACGATGGGCTTTGGCGTGGCGAGCTTAGACGGCCGGCGGGTTTTGACGGGGCATGCTTTAGGCGACGGACCCAAACTCCCAACTCAAAACCTGCCATTTTTTGGAGAATGCGGGACTGGCCTGACAGGCCACCGCCCGTTTTGTCACCCCTAATCAAAAGTGTGGATGTAAATTTTTAAAATGTGAAATATAAAATATTTATGAGTACCACAAATATATTGAACCCTCAAAATTTATTGTTACATTATTATATTTTTATTAATCACCACGTTAATTTTTATTTAAATAAAACTTACTTATATAGTACATGAATATTGGTAAGATACACCATATCACTATTATTAAAAAAATTATTTTTAATTCGATAAATCATTTTTGTATTTAATATACATAAATTAAATATAAATTTAATTTGATACTAATCTAAAAGTGTAAAATAAAAAATCATATAAATAGTTAGGGTGTTCATGGTTCTGTTTGAATCAACTTATAGGTAAAAAGTTATTCAATTTAAAAATAAATGTATTCATTTTTCGGTTCAATTTTGGATATCTGATTAAAAATTCAATCTAATCCGATCTAATTTTATGCGGCGAATAATAAATTAACATAACATATCATATTAAAAATTAATAAATTAGTATAAAATTATATACACGTTGTTCAATTAAGTTTAAATCGGTTTTCGATTTTTTTTATCTATATGCCATTTTTATTTGAATTGGTGTGGATTTGAACCCACCTATGAACAATACAAAATTTTGATACTAGACAAATGTTTTTGACTTGTTAAATCTTAATAATTTAATTTTACATTCTTTTAAATAATTTAAAATATTTAATTTTTGGTAAAATTTAAATATAATAAAATATTAGAATTTTGATTTGAATTTTATTTGAAAAATCTTTAAATAAGATTGTATTATTAGCTGAAATTTAAAATCAAAACTGTTAAATACTAAAATAAAAGGTTAAATACCATTATTATTTTAAGATTATGAAGTAATATTTCATTATTGTATAGTTTACAATTTACATTGAGACTTGTTTGAGGCGCCACTTGACTTGAAAACCTATATATTTTGGTTTTCCCTTCAAAACCATAACCGTCAAAACCCTATTCATTCTCATTCATATCCGCCATCAAGATGTTGGAACTTCGTCTAGTCCAAGGTTCACTTCTCAAGAAGATTCTGGAATCGATCAAGGAGTTGGTGAACGATGCAAACTTCGACTGTTCTTCTACTGGTTTCTCCCTTCAAGCCATGGATTCTAGCCATGTCGCTTTGGTGTCGCTTCTTCTAAAATCCGAGGGTTTTGAGTATTATCGATGTGACCGTAACCTCTCCATGGGAATGAATCTCAACAACATGGCTAAGATATTGAAGTTCGCTGGGAATGATGATATCATTACCATCAAGGCTGATGATGGCAGTGACATCGACACCGTGACCTTCATGTTTGAAAGCCCTAGACAAGATAAGATTTCTGACTTCACGATGAAGCTGATGGACATTGATAGCGAACACCTAGGAATTCCGGAGGCTGAATATCATGCCATTGTTAGAATGCCATCTGCTGAGTTTGCTAGGGTTTGCAAAGATCTAAGCACCATTGGTGATTCTGTTGTGATTACGGTTTCTAAAGAGGGTGTCAAGTTTTCCACTAAAGGAGATATAGGAAGTGCAAATATTGTTTGTAGGGGGAATACTGGTGTGGACAAGGCTGAAGAAGCTATAGTGATAGAGATGAATGAGCCTGTTGCGTTGCGGTTTGGTCTGAGATACATGAACTCTTTTACAAAGGCAACCCCTCTATCAAGCTCGGTTACCATCAGTCTGTCAAATGAGATGCCAGTTGTTGTTGAGTACAAGATTGCTGAGATGGGTTATGTGAGGTTCTATTTGGCCCCCAAAATAGAAGAGGATGAAGAAGAAACAAAACCCTAAGTTTAGACCAATATTAATGTTACATTTTAGGTTTGAGTTTGCATTTAGTTGTAGGGTGCTTTTATATATTACTAAGGTTTTAATACATTACTAATATGAAGTTTAATACCCTAGGGTTTTTAACCAAAAATATGTAAAGTATTTTATAGCTAATATCGGATCAAACTTCATATTTAAGACTTTAAATTATATTCAATTGAATTTAATTTATTTAATACAATATAAATACTTTTAAGAGTTGTTTAGTTCAATAAATAGCGTAATTAATTAAAGTAATATAGTGAAAAAAGAGGAATAAAATAACAACACAAGAGATTAACAACAAAAGAGATTCCTAAAACAAATATTTAACTGCATTTCACAACACTCTGTGTTTTTGACTGGTGCCACTACAAAAAAAGCGCTCGATGTGCGGGGGTTTTATACCCATTTTGAGGGGGTTTATGACCTCCGTAACGTATTTTGCGGGATTTGTTAAAACTTCCAAAGTTACTATTCCCATAGTATATATGCGGGGTTTTGACCAACCGCTGGTATCAAACTGCAGGGGTTGTTTTTCGGAGGTTTTAAACCTCCACAGTATGTAGAGTTAATTTGAGGCATTCCTCAACCGCCTCTAACATCATATTAATATGTTTTTTAATTTATTTTTTAAATTGTTTTGTGGGGATTTGGAACCTCCACAATAAATGATATGTTTTATTTTGTATTCATATTTATCAATTAATTTTTGGTTAATTAATTATTTTTAGATAATTATATTAAAAAAATTATTTACCTTTTTTATTTTTTGCTGTATTGAAAAAAATTTACACTGTTTTTTCTACTATCTACTATCTACCCTTTAATTAAAGATTGATCAAACTCCCGAAAATACCCTTCCCTCTAAATATTTTTACACTACACTTTGGACATTTTAATAATTAACAAATTAACCATTAACTTTTTCATCTTTTCTAATTAGATGCACCACTTGTCATCCTTTTATTAGTCCAAGTTAAAAAACACTTTTTCCCCCTCAAATTTCAAATTCAACTTCAATATCGTGTATCTTTTCCAAGAGTTCATTTCCCATACTTTCCTCCTCTCTCCTTCCTCTTCACTATTTCTCTCCATCTTCCCTCTACCCATCCCCAACTCCAATTCGAAACCCTAGCTCCGTCACCCCTTTCTCCGCCGCCACTTCATCTCTATTTTATATTTACTAATTATATTAGGTTTTGAAATAGTTTTTTATTTTGATTTTTGCAGAATGTTTTTTTGATGATTTTAACACACAAAATACTTGGGACTGACAGACTCACCACAACGGATTTCTATGGTTGAGTTCAATGGTGAAGAAACTGGATCTGGATCTAGATCTAAGGTTTTCAAGTACCATGTCCAAGTGAGTTAGGTATGTGCAAAAAAAGATCTAAGGTTTTCATTCATTTTTATACACACAACACATAATGGATTCATCTCTGTTATATTTTTTGCATAATGGTAAAGGAAAATTAGAAGAAAGCTCTGTACCGAATGGATTTCGAGACTATTTCACAAGCTGCTGTCAATCAAATGGTGTAAGTTGCTCTGAGTAATTCTTATGGTTTTCCATTTAGTTGATAAAGCTTGGAATCATCAGGTATGGGGTTGCCGTTTCAGTTTTAAAAAAATGATTTTTATAGACAGTTTAGTTTTAAACTTAACTGCAAATAAGTAGTTGATGATGGCTTAGTATTAAATCAAATGGATCTTAATATTTAATTGAGGATTGTAGAACTATTTTAGCTACTTAAAATAATTTTCATACAGTTTTTATAAGGCATGCTCTTAGATTTGTTTTGGAATTTTTAACTTGATTGGTGTAAAAAAAAACTACCAGTAGCTATCAAATTATATTTTGATACACTTTTCATGTAAGGAAGTTAGAAATTAAAATACTACGCAGGTTTGTATTAACAGTTGCAAATTTTAAATTAGTTTTAGCTTGCAAATAATATGACAGTATAATAACCTATTACAATGTAAATATTGAAAAACTCCTTCATAGTGATTTGAACCATTTCGCAATGAATTTAACGTGATATAGTTTTACTAATTCAACTTATGTCTTATTTACAGGTCTTACTTATTGTGAGTTTAATGATCTTTAATAAGTCATCACCAATGATTATTGCTTGTCACTGTGAGCGAAAGGGTGGAAGTTCCTAGGCAGACTCCAATTTGAAAGAAAATTCACATCAGGTAGAATTGTGTGTTCTCCAACTGACTCAAGGATGAGACCATATCAGAGACATTTAGAAAATAGAGACTACGAATTTCCTAATGCAGAGAAACTAAGGCTTGAACGGTTGCAGAGACAGGTAATTCACCTGCAACTCAGCTTTGTCCTTCAAATCTAGCGTGTTTGGACATCAGGTATTATTTGATTTTGTACCGTTTTTTAATACCTCTAAGACCTTTTAATTTTTTTGTTTAGAAATATTCCAAGATGGAAATTTTATGATATGGTACCATTCTGTTTCTGAGTGTAGTGTTATCAATATCTCCTATAATTTTGCTGTGGACTCAATCTCAATTGACAAGATGTAGCTATCTAATTGTGGAAAGAGTATGTATTGATTTTAACTTCTCCCAAAACAGAAAAGAAATCTTTGATCAACCAATTCTGTAATAAAGTACTTTGCAAATTTGAGTGGCTTAGTAATTTCTAACTTGAATTCATCATTTACTTTTGTCTATCTTCATTTACATTACATTGTACAATAGAAAAAAAAATCCTATATAGGATGTATCTAATTACTTTAAGAAACTGTTGATTTGTAGAGAAGTTTCATCATGAAGTTGAACTTAACATCTGGTGAAGTCTTTGGCTGGGGCCAGTTAGCTCCTTCCGGAACCTTTATAAATTTGAAACTTTGTCCTTGGTATAACTTCGTCGCCGCAGGATTTCATAATTCACAGTGTAATGCAATGGCGCGACATCCCCAAATTCTGGCTTGGGACTCCACGTTACTTGGCTGAAACTTATAGTTTGCTTACTCATAACTGCAACAACTTATCAATGAAGTTGCACAGTTTTTGGTGGGTGGTACCATTCTTGATTATATTCTTCAGCTCCCCAATGAAGTTATGAGCGGTCCAATGGGTGCTCTCATGTGTAAGTTATCACCTGCATTATTTTACTCAATTTTGTACTTCTTCTTAGTTGTCCACTTCTTGCAGACATGGTTATGTTTTTAATGTGTTATAATGTTCTGACATATATAAGTAACAAAATACATTTAATCAAAATGTTAATGACTTGTAGAAATTGTTTAACAGTAGACATATACTTAGACATGCTTAAACGTATTCATCTCTATTGCTTGTATTATAAGATTTATTTTAGCCAATTGGTTATGTTTTCTGCAAGAATTGTCAAGAGTTCCATATTCAATGAGATGTAACATGGAAATGAGTTTAGTCACTCACACTCTAGACAGAACTGTCTCAATTGGTTATGTATTATAAGTTTGTTTTAGCTGCTTTCCCATTCTACAGGTAATAAGAGGAAATAATGTGGTAACTATGGAGGCATTTGAACTGGTGAACAGGAGCATCCGATTTATGTTTCTTGTACTTATTTATAAGTTGTAAGGTTTAAAGTTTCAATAGATACCCTGGGAGTAAAATGTAATTGAGAATCTTAATGTTGTCATGCCTAAGGCTAATATGAGGTTATGTTTCTGGTTGATTTTCAATCTAGGATACCTTTAGTGGTTCATTGGAAGGTATTGATTTAACTTAAATGTTGTTTGTCTTTATCGGTTGAATTGATAGTTTTCTATTACATAAAAAATTAACAGTTCTCTCTTTAATCTAAAATATTGGTTGTTGATTGTGCCTATTACAGTTTTCACTACCACATAGTTAATTCTTTTTCTGATATGCTGCATGTTGTACTTGGACTATTTCACATGTTTCTACATGTCTTTGTTCTACCTTTTATAAAAAATATCAATAGATATATTTAGCTTAGACACAAGCCACACAAGCTACATGTCTTTCAATCTAGGATACATTTTGTTGATCATTGTTTTTTTCTCTCGTGATAAATAAGAATTAATTAATAATTAATTTTATTAATTTTATTAAATACAATGATTAAAGAATAAATTGATTAGATGACTGTAACAAAAACTTTTCTCTCCTCTAAACTTTTCTCTCTTTTCATTATTCCAACGTAGGGGTGGTTTTTGGCCATTTTTGGCTAGAAATCACCCCTCCCTCAACACCGTTTTCTTTCTCTTTTTATTTAAATAAGTGGTTATCCATATAGATTTGCTTCTTCTTTTGTGTGTTTTTAAGTTTTCATCGTCTTGTGCGGTGTTTGTTGGTTTTCCCGTCTTAGTACGGTGTTTATTGGTTTTCCCGTCTTAGTACGGTGTTTGTTGGTTCAGATTGACACATTTACTTCAAATCATTGCAGATTTGAGGAAGACTTGGGCGTCAATGTTGCAGATCCAGAAGTATGAATATTCTGGTGACTTTTATTTTGTCACATTTGTAGGCACTTTCAGTTTGCCGTTGTATGCTATTAACCTAGGTGTTGCAAGATTGTTTGCAGATTCACCTTTTTCCGTTTTTAGCGATCTTGAATTTGTAATGATCGATGTATTTTCAATTTGAATGAATGAATATCTTTTTAGTCAAAAAAAATTGATTAGATGACTATGTACAAATTTAATGCGTCATAAACCACCAAAACTAAAACACATAAGTGACATAACTCCTTATTCAATGTCATAATTAAATATTTTAGTATAAAATAAAAACAATATATCCTAATAAATTCAAACATTTATTGTGTTTTTTTGATTAATTGATAATATGATTAATAAAATATATCTTGTCTTTTATCAAAATTATTTTAAATATTTTATTTTGTTTATACATTTTATCATCTATTATGAACTAACAACTTAACACTAAATTGATATAAATGCTCTTGCAATTTTGTGTAATTTAGCATTAATCATGTCAATTTTTGATAGCACAAAAAATACATCACTTTTTCAAGTAATGCATCTAAAACTAACTATGACATGTACTGCTAAAAGATAATTTCATCACCAATCTAATTAGTAATTTTAATTTTTTTTAAAAAATTTGATTCCATCTCAAATGGATTTATATTCCTTCAGCTCCATCTCTACGAGTCAAATATATGATATATTAAAGAAAATTATTGTTATTATATTTTAATAACTCACTTTATAAATGTCTTAGTTATTATCACGGGTCATTATCACACCAATACCTTTTTTTTTATTTAATCAACAAAATATTTGTAAATAGTTAATGTTATTAAATATATTGGATTTATAATGTTGTTGATTTGTTACATATTTATTTTTAAATATTTTTAATTATTAGTGATTTTATAATAACATTTATATATAATATCACCAACAACTAAACCTTATCAAATAATCTAAGATATGAATGAACTTATCCGTGTTGACTTATCATTATTTTAACTTAGAACCTAATTTTCATACTACAAATATCTTATTAGTAAAACTTTTTTTTAAATGGTTAATTTCCATTTTATATATTTAATTTGGTCAAACTTCTTTACTTCACATTTTTTGTATCGTTCAAAAAATACTACACTACAAATAATGCACCCGGGCGACAGCACGAGTCTCTGACTAGTTTATTATAATAATTGTTATTAGGTATTAAATGTAATTATTATACTTAAAAAATTTTTAAAAATAAAATAAAATTACCAGTATAACATAATTCTATTTAACATGAAACCATATAAACCAAATTCATAATAATATCTTCAACTTGAACATGATAATAATGTGTTGTTCAAAATATTCGGTGTTATATCAAATGTGACAATCAAACACAAATTTAGTCTAACATAAATTTTCATCTAAAGGGTCAAAATAACAAAAATATAGAATCAATATCAGTCTTGTTCAATCCCTTAATCAAACACACGTCAAATATTGCTACCACCACAAGATCCTCTTGCAATCAACGACGAATTAGGCTCACTTGCAACGTCACCAGGCTGAAATTATAAAAGAAACAGTTTATTAGATAAAATACTTAACTAATAATTTATGAATTAAACATTGTTATCAAATGTATAATATTTTTAAATTATGTATGGGAAATAAATATGCAGAATACTTTTAAAATTGTCACTCTACTATTGGCAGTTCTAATTAGCCTATCAATTGTTATAGAACCAAATTATTTTTCATGACAACAAAAGTCACATAAGAATATAAACATCACTGTTTTTCCACACTGTTGATAATTACAATTTAACACACTGTCAGAAACTCCACTAATACCCACTCCAAAGAAATAAACATCACTGTTTTAATATTCACTTCCATGAAACTCTGATATCAATACTACAATACTGCAATACTACAATAACTACAATAACTACAATATCAATACTATAATTCTTTGACATATCAGCAGCCATATACTTAACCTCATCAACCATATTTTCAATACAACTATAAGATTTTACTAGAATTTGAGATATCTTAAGCCTAAGGTTGTTTGAAAGATATACTTAAAACATAATATGCATATTTTCATTAATGGAATAGTGAAACTGAAAGATATAAATCAGAACTTACATTTGATAAACCCAAAATGTCAGCCACTTGATCAGGGATCTTTCCTTCTTTCATCATAATATATGCTTTAAAAGCTGCCATATTATTTTGAACTTGAGATTCCAAGTTCATGTACTTCTCTTGCCAAAAATTAGATGATGATGATGTAGAAGCACTTGTTGAAGAATTACTCAAATTTGAAAGTCTAACTCCATTATTTCTAAATGTATTGGTAGGAGCTGCTCCCATACCCATGCTTCTAACTCTTCCAGAATGCTCGGGCCCAAAGACTCTATAAAACGAACAAAACTCCACCAAGACTGTTGTGACATGGTTTGACAATAAATTGCGAATGGCTAAAGGTAGCAAGTATTCAAATAAAATGTGACAATCATGAGTTTTCAAACCAGAAATCTTTTGTTGAGCATAATCAACACATCTAGAAATGTTACTTGAGTAACCATCTGGAAATCTAACATTTTTCAATGTGTTGAGAAACAACCTTTTTGTATCACGTGTTAGTGAAAACAAAGCAAGATGATATCTCCATTTTTCATCAGGCCAAAGATCACGTCTAATACCCATCTCTTGCAAATCTTTTCGAGCATTAAGATTGTCTTTTGATTTATTCTTATCATTGAGCAAAGTATACAGGACATTGTCACACACATTTTTTTCAATATGCATAAAATCTAGATTATGACGCAGCAAATTAAACTCCCAATATGAAAGTTCAAAGAATATACTTCTTTTATTCCACTGCTGAACTTTTTTTCTAGGTCCCTTTTTATTACCATCCAACATTTCTCCTCTCCCAAATGTAAAATCAAGATCTTTTGTTTGCCTTAAAATGTCAGATCCTGATATTTTTGATGGCGAATTTCGTTCTTCTATGTCACCATTAAAGCGAACTCGATTTAGTCTAAATCTATGATTTCTGCTCAAAAAACGACGATGACCCATAAAACACCACTTCTTACTTTTACTAAGACGACAACCTTCTGAGGCAAAATTACAATTTGGGCAAGCTAAACCTGTATGTGTATTCCAACCAGACAAATTACCTAGAGTCGGAAAGTCACTAATCGTCCATATTAGAGCTGCCCGCATTCTAAAACTTTCATTCATTGATACATCAAATGTTACCACGCCATCATTCCATAGCTTCTTTAACTCATTCACAAGGGGTTGTAAGTAAACATCTAGACTATTTCCAGGACTCAATTTTCCAGGAATGATCATTGACAAGATGAATGAAGTGTGTTTCATACACATCCAAGGAGGAATGTTATATGGAATCAAGAACATTGGCCAAACACTATATTTAGAATTCATGGTCCCAAATGGGTTAAAACCGTCACTGGCAAGTCCCAAGCGAACATTTCGATGATCTGAGGCAAATTCAGGATGAATTAAATTAAAGTTCTTCCATGCTTCACCATCCCTTGGATGTCTTAATAGCCCATCATTGTTATTGTCCAAAGCATGCCATCTCATATGCTCTGCAGTCTTAGAACACATGAATAATCTTTGTAATCTTGTTTTTAGTGGAAAGTAACGCAACACCTTTGCAGCTTGCTTCTTATTTTTCTTAGGATTCCATCGAGATGCTCCACAATGCTTGCAGTTCTTTTTCGTCATCTCCCAAAAACAACATACAATCATTTGGACATGCATCGATCTTTAGATAATTAAGACCAAGTTTATTGATGGTTTTCTTTGCCTCGTAAAATGAATGAGGCAACTTTGCTTGTTGAAATGCGTCTCTCAACAAATCTAATATCATAGTAATTGCTTTGTCACTTAATCCACACAAGACCTTTATATGATATAATTTGACTATAAATTCAAGTTTTGTGTAATTGCTTCCTTCTTGCAATATTTGGCTTCCATCATTGAGAAACTCACGAAAATCACCACTATCAACTCTTGTCCCTTCATTTAGTATGTCCTTTAAAGCTATCGGATCTGTTTC
The DNA here is from genome assembly GCF_029867415.1 of Vicia villosa. Taxonomy (NCBI): domain Eukaryota; kingdom Viridiplantae; phylum Streptophyta; class Magnoliopsida; order Fabales; family Fabaceae; genus Vicia; species Vicia villosa. The sequence continues at coordinate 888,827 of NW_026705199.1, read as the reverse complement.
ATTTAAATTAGCAGCATCTTGCCTATAGTTACCAAATGCATCATTGAGCATTGTTTCCATCATACTATTCGATTGAAACTTATCTTGCACAAAGTCTTCATTTCTAGAAGACTCTGGAAGTTTTCTCTCACCGTGAAGGGTCCATACGACATAGTTCTTGGGAAATGGTTTGCATAGTAAGTGATCCCTAACTACACTTCTAGTTTGCGGTTTCAAAAACCTGCACATCGGACATGGACATCGTATTGTATCTCCAACATCCTCATTTTTAAAAGCAAAATCTAAGAATATATCTAATCCAATTTCATATTCAGGTGTGGTATGTAGCTTTGAAATCCAAGACTTATCCGTACCTATAAAAGTTATCATGAATAAAGATGTAACATAAAACTAAAAAAGAAAAAAGTATCCTAAAGAATTACTATCTAAGTAAAAGATAAAATAAAATAGACAAAAAATGCCAAAGAATTACTATCTAAGTAAAAGATAAAATCTTGTGTTCACATATCTTTACTCCTTCTCAAATGATTTTTTATATTATAAACTCAAACTTTTATTATTGAAATCACTTGTCAAGATATTATTTAAATACATAAATTGATAAACAAAAAATGTATGATTTTTCTATTATAATTCTCTCTAAATACTTATGAATTTCTAACCACATGTGAGGAGGAACTTCAAAATTCTAACAGTAGCTACCTTAAATATATAAACTTATGATAAAAAGAAATTAAGTGCCAAGGAAATGTCAACAGTAGCTACTACTCATTACTTGGAAATACCAACGTACCAAGAAAACCAATGCCAAAGGTAATGAATGAAGAGTTTTATAACATGTTTAACATACCAGATAAATCAATCCCAAGAGAAACTGCATATCAGAACTTGCACGATGAATACTTGTGTCCATATCAGAGAAATCAATGTAAAAGTAAATTAAAAATAATAAACCCTATATTCCCAAATCAAACCTCTAATTTATTTCTCTTTGAAAATGAACCCTCTTACTAAAAAGTATAGTCACTTGAAGCTACACCACTTCAAAAAATTTCACATTGTCTTAACCGACAATCATAGTTTTAAAAACTACCATACTCTCTCATGAAGAATATATTTCACTTGAAGATAAACCACTTCAAGAATTTTACATTGTCATCACCGACAATAATATACTTTATCATGAAGATAAACCACTTCAAGAATTTCATATTGTCATCACCGACAATAATATACTTTATCATGAAACATAAATTTCACTTGAAACTAAACCAATCCAAGACTTTTCACATGTCGAAAACCAGGTTGAAAACTTATGGTGTGACTTCCTTGTTGGCAGGAAGTTATTCAACCACCGACATAATCTTGCACCTTGTGTAATCTTAATTTATCAACGCATCTTTGACTTGAACTTTCCACAAGTCAAAAAATAATTCTTCCATCAATTTTCTCTAATCCAAAAACTGCATAGCAAAACTTATGACTGCAACTCAACAACTCTTTCACAACACCACCCTTCTTTTCTGATGTAGAAGATCAGACAAAACTGCAACCACAAAGCATACTCAGAACTCCTATCCCCATATCAAATCAGAAGCTCTGATACTAGTTGTTGGAAAAAATAACAAACATAGAGAAAAAAGAGGAACAAAATAACAACACAAGAGATTAACGTGGAAACTTCAAAACCAGAGAAAAAACCACGACTGTTGTCAATAGACAACCAGAGAATAACACTATGTGAAAATTGTTACAACACATAATATACCCTCAAATACCCAGGCCTCCAGTACACCCCTCCAAAAGCATAAGAGAATAAAGAAAATCAAATACAAGGTTAAAGTGTTTTTGACTGTTGCATCTTGTAACGAAGAAATTGAATCCTATATATAACCTTGGACTCTCTCTTCCTTCACAAAACTAAACAATGTGAGATTTCTTCTACATATATATTTTCAACCAAATCCAACATCTTTTATATATTACTAAGGTCTTTATACATTACTAATATGTAGTTTAATACCATAGGGTTTTTAATAAAAAATATGTAAAATATTTTATAGATAATAACATCAAACTTCATATTTAAGACTTTAAATTATATTCAATTGAATTTTAATTTATTTAATACAATATAAATATTTTTAAGAGTTGTTTAGTTCAATGAATAGTGCAATTAATTAAAATAATATAGTGGAGTATCATCTTATTTTAATTGAGATGGTTGTAAATTGTAAATTATATTGCATTAATTTAATTTCCCGAGTCAAATAATAAAACGTTATTTTATTGGTCAAATTAAATATAAATAAGACTATATCATAAATAAAAGATTAAATACCCTTTTTCGTCCCTTATTTTATATTTGGGGTCCAGTTTGATCCCTTAACTTTTAAAAAGACAGTTTTGATCTCTTAACTTTTCAAAACGAATCACGTTAGTCCTTTCCGTTCAAATTTCACTAACGGCGGCGTCGATTTAGTGTTGAGGTGTAACCTTATTTTTTTATTTTTTTACCATTTTACTTTCCGAAAAATCGGCCATTACAACTATTTTTTGAGTTTTTTATTATCGTTATTCATCTCCTTCATCAAACCCAAAAATTCTCAATTTCTCAAATCTGAAATTATTTTTCAAATTGTAGATGAGTGTCAAAATTTCATTCACTCATCTTCATAGACAATTTTCATTTTCTTTCATCTTCATTCAAAATCTCATTTATTCATTCACTCCTTTTTCTTTTGTTTCATCTTCATTGGTTACCGTCTCATAATTTCATTCACCAAGATAGATACAAAATAAACCCAAACCTTCATATGGATTTTTATATCACCTAATGTGAGATCCTTCACACCCATCAGTTCAAGATAACACCCACCTAATAGTCTCAATTTGATTAAAATTACACAAAGAATAATACAATACCTGTCCTTATAACCCATAAATTTATAAATCTAAAAAAAAAACCTAAAATTTCTCAAATCCAAAATTTCTCTCACCGTACTGTCACTACGATGCTTATTATTATAAAGTTTCAAAAGCCTCAACCAAAATGTTTCTGCATCAAGTTAAATTTGAGTATGAACGCCATAGATTTGCAACACCATGGATATGCATCCAGATGTTTCTAGTTCTTCTTGCTTCTTCGATTTTTTAGTGTATGATTTTGTGTATATTCAAGATGTTTCTTCGTGTTCAAGATGAAAGATCTACATCACTGTTACATTTTTTAAAGACAAATTTACAATTAGTAATTTCTTAGATCCTTAAGAATTTATGTTTTGTTTTTTATATGTGATTCTCATTTTGACAATATAATGGTCTCTAGTTGCAGTATCTTGTACACCCGTTCATATGCTCACATTGTGTTGTTTGATTAAGTTTTACTAATATTTTTAATTTGACCAAAATTAGGAAAGAAGATGAAGAACATAATTAAAACCCAGAAAAAAATTTAGTGACGGTTTTTTCGTCACTAATCAATGACAAAATTCGCTTGAGCCACGTGGCAGTGGATGTTAGTGCCGCATAGTCTTATAAATTGACTTTGACTAACAGAATGGACGGAAAGGACTAATGTGTTTCGTTTTGAAAAGTTGAGGGATCAAAACGGTCTTTTTAAACGTTAAGGGATCAAACTGGAGCCCGAGCACAAGATAAGAGACGAAAAAGGGTATTTAGCCTAAATAAAAAATCAATTCTTTAAGATATCAGTATAAATGATCAGTAATTAAATAAATAAATAAAAATTAGTTATAACACCGACGAGAAGGTGTAATGTTCTTATTTACGAAACACATGTTTTGGACAAGTTAAATCTTAATAATTTAAGTTTATTAACTTTTATAGATAACATAAAGTATAAAGTAAAATGGAGATTTCGATGTTAAAAGTGAGAAATTGCTAGGGATAGATTTTCTCATTACATATTTATCATGAACATCCATATGCCAGTAATATGCCCATCTACCTAGATACTTATATTACCACCTGTTGCTCTCATTCGTATCTCCTTTCAATCTCAACGTTGTGAAATCAGTGCATTACGCAATAGTTGATATATCAGACTATTAACCAACACATAACATTAAGTTTCAACTGTTATAAAGCAGCAAGATTTCACATCAATCCATACTATAGTACGTGTGAATATCGAACCTAACCATATCTCTAGGCATTAGTATCTAATAAATGATTATCTTGGATCTAGTAATGACAAGCACCTTTTGATATTATGTCACACCATGAAAACACATTTTAGATAGCAAAGCTTACAAAATCATTAAGATTAAATTGTCATCAATATTAAAGCATCAGTAGAATTACATAGATCATCGTGGCCTATTTAGTATATGAATATGATGACTGCATATAATTCCCAACAAAGAGATTTTAACCACGCTTTCTCATGGTTAGAGTAATCGCGATATCTTTGAGAAGTCAGTCTTGGAAGTGAGATATGCCCTGTCACTTGAGTAGTGCTTCCGCCTTCAAACTCCCTCTCTTATAATCTTATTGTACATCAAAGTGAACCTAGTCTAATTATGTACTACCTCAATCCACTAAAATTTTTACATCAAACTAAAAACTCTTATTTATAGAAAAAAAGGTTACGTCTTGATAGGCGCATTACCTTCTCTACTAGAACGCATACCTTGATCTGACCTACTTTGCCCAACCATCTTTTCTTCCTCAACAAGAAATGCTTGCATGTCTGTCATGTGGCTTTGGCTGCATTTGCTCGCCCAACGCATCACCTCTTTCGACTAGCGAGCTAACTCTTGCTTTTCCATGAAATAGTTACAACTGGTTGTGCCATATGAATATGTCTGCGCCTACCGTGCCTATGTTGGGCCTAGCAAGCCTTGTTTCTTCGGGGTTTTACTTTGGCCTGATTTCTGCTTGCTGAATCGTAGTTTTCCGGTATTTTTTCTATCTTTTTTTTATCAATGCATACAAGAAAAGTCCAAACATGTATTTTCTTACTTTTCATATATAAATTTGGGGAATTTTGTTTCGATTTTTAGTAAAATAAGTCAATAAGTGCCAACGAATTTAACGTAAATATGTCACTTATTATGACACTTTTAGTAAATTTGGATATCGGTTGTAGTCTAAGACTAAGCAAATATTCTTCATTTTATCACTATTTCCTTTAATTAGTATGAGTTCTTTGTTAGTCCTCTCTATCTAGGATCTCAACGTATCTTCTTTTTCTTGTATGATGGATCCCAAACCATCCACTGATTTAAGATGCCTCATAGAAGTTGTAAAGTATGGTGAACAACGACTATAAAGTTCCCCCAATGACTAGATAAATTCATTCCTAAGCCTTTTAAACCAAGCCATGACTTCATCCTTTATGGTAAGAACAAATAAGTTACACATCTTAAAATTGTTCGTTCTACATGTTTCTAAATTTTTTATTGTCTATTATTGTCACAAATAGACTTCTCAACAACATGTTCATTTCACTATCGGCTAACTAACCTTCAAGGGGTTTGTTAAGAACCATTTTTTTGCCTTCCCTAGGTGGATTTATCTAGGTGACATTAGGGGATAAAACCTCTCTTTTACTCAAGAGAGGTTCGGGGATCTCGAGTCTTTGAGGTTGTTAGATTTTATTCTTCAAAACATAGGAGGAAACGATGAGTCTCTCTTCTTGATAAGGGTTAGCTCTTACGACCGCCGTTGACATGGATCGGGGACGGTTGAGGATACGAGTTGGTCACTTCCCAGATTTCATCATTCCATGAAGGTTTTGATAAGGTGTTTGAATTATTCACATTCACACAAATGCCGCCAATGTTCCTTCCGGTTATGAAGCCTCTTCATATAATGGTTTGATTTTGATCATATGGATGAGTGGTCTTCTGCGCGTCTTGGTACGCTAGGGGGTACTTGATATACTTTAATGCTCAAGTTAGTGATCATTAAAGATAACATGTATAAAGCTATTAAGAGAATTTTTATATATACCTGATTTGATGCATATAGCCTCTTTTTTACAAAAATTCTCTTAGAGTTTCTTTCTCTTTGGCCTTTATCAAGAATGTTCATATTGTAAGGTGACAAGATATAATTTATTCTGTTATCTAACGATCATTCTTTTTTCTTCACCTTTTTTTGTGTGTTCATATTAGAATTTTTCTTTAAGGCGGGCCCAAGTCTGCTTACTAGGTCTTACTTATACTCTCGTCATCATCCTAATGTCACTTTGGACACAAATATCCTTATCTTTAGGCCTTTGTGACTTCGTGGACCATCTTTTTCGATCGAATAATCAATTAGGATCAAGATCAGGAAAAAAAATCATTTTTTTTCAAAAGGGGTTACTTTTTCCACTCTCACCACTGTAAAAAGTCACAACTGTCCTCCGAATTTAAGAGATGCATCTTCGAACATATTTATATTACACTTACTCATTAGTTCAGTTAATGAGGCAACCTTATTTTGTTTAAATTTAGTCTGCATCTCTGAAATATTTCATAAATACACTTTTGTAACTTTTATTTTGTCTAAATTTCCTGAATGAGTTTTCTAATGTGCTACCAACCCATTCACTAAAACGTTGGATTATTTTCGAGTAAAAATAACTCAATTCTCTTATTATCGTTCAAACAGAGTATCATTCACATGATCCTAAAAAAAAATGTTATCGAATATAAACAAACACATCCCTCAACAACTTATTTTTCAATTGAAATAATCTTCTTATTAGGAGATAAATCAAATCAAGTGAATGAAGAATACAATGGGAGTTACTTTTTTTTCTTATGCTTTATACACATTATGAAAGTGTATCTTTGAATTTTTTTTAAAATGCATTTTTAGATATATTTTATTTAAGGGTTAATACCTATTTTCCCCCCTGTCATATAGGCGACATTTGAAAAACCCCCCTGCAAAAAAAAAAGTTGCAAGAATTCCCCTAACATTTGAAGATTCTCTCATTTTAAACCTTCGTCAGATCCAGTCATCCAAAATGCTTACGTGGCATGTATTTTTTTGATTTTTTTAATTGTTTCTAATGACGTGGATGCCCAGGTGGCTTTTTATTTTATTTATTTATTAATTTTAATGCCACATGTATTTTATTTTGTTTATTTATTAATTTTAATGCCACATGTATTTTATTTTGTTTTTATTTTTTGTTAATATAGGTTAATATAAGAAAACATTGTTTTTATTTTTTGTTAATATAGGTTAATATAAGAAAACATGTTAAAAATTTGTTGTAGGTAGGAATTGAACCCACTCCCTTCCACTACAAGATGCAGCACATAACCACTAGACTGCAAGTTCAAAGCTGATATATGTTTACATTTAATTATTCTTATAGTATTCAACTTATTATTTGCATTTAATTAATAATTATATACAACTAATTATATACTAGTTATATTAATTTAATTTAGTTTATATTTTCTAATTAATATTAGTTTAATTTAATTTAACATTATTTTACTATTAATGTTATATTTAAGTTAATTAATTTAATTTAATCATTTTATATTAATTTAAACAATAACGTTATATTTTTGTTATAATTATTACTATTTTAGTTTATATTTTACTGTTTTTCATTTTTCTGTTTTTTCATTTTTGTTATATTTTAATTTAAACAATAACGTTTTTTCATTTTTGTTATATTAACGTCATTTTTTCATTTTTTTTATTTATTTTTTCTGTAATCTTTTTACTATTTAAATATTAAATAAAAATGTATTTAATTATTAGTTTTGAGGTTATTTATTTTCTAACATACGTTTTAATTATTAAATAAAAATGTATTTAAATATTTTTTATTTAATATTTAAACTTATTAAACAAATACAATTAAAACGTATTAAATTCAATAAAATGTATTTAAATATTAAATAAAAACATACATTTTAATTATTAAATAAAAATGTATTTAAATATTTTTTATTTAATATTTAAACTTATTAAACAAATACAATTAAAACGTATTAAATTAAATAAAATGTATTTAAATATTAAATAAAAACATACATTTTAATTATTAAATAAAAATGTATTTTAATATTTTTAATATGTATTTAAATATTTTTAAATTAATTAATATGTATTAATATAATTAGTTTAGTTTATTTTTACTTTATTTAAATAGCTACAGGATTGGTTTAGTATATATATTATTATTATTATTTAACGTAAATATATTATTATTATATATAAAACATAAATATTTAACGTAAGTATAGTATATATATTATTATATATATATAACGTAAGTATAATATATATTATATATATATACCGTAAGTATAGTATAAGAAAAATTAAAAGCAAATATATAACAAGTTTAAATATCCAGCCTAGTGGTCAGGCGAAGCATATCTTAAGTGGAAGGGTGTGGGTTCAACTCCCACCCAAGACAAATTTTTGGACATTAACATGCTTACTAAAAATTTATATAATAAAAAATGCTTACTTGGCAATAAAAAAAAAAATATTAAAAGCCACATGGGCTATCCAGTCAACGAAAAAAATTAAAAAAATCAAAAAAATACATGTCACGTAAGCTTTTTGGATGACTGGATCTGACGAAGGTTTAAAATGAGAGAATCTTCAAATCTTAGGGGAATTCTTGCAATTTTTTTTTTGCAGGGGGTTTTTTCAAATGTCGCCTATATGGCAGGGGGCAAAATAGGTATTAACCCTTTATTTAAATAAAATAAGAGTGTTTTACTTACAACATCTTTATTATTAGTATGATTTTAAATAAATTCAAAATGAATCTTCAAAAATCTAAAAGAGTATTTTTTAATTCTTAAGAATGTGGGACACATCCTAAAAAAGATAGAAAGAATATTTCTCCCTCCTAAGTTATCCACTAGAATTTGACAAGATAAGAACTATTGTCACCCTTATTTATTCCAAAGCGTTATTTTTTTTGGTTAATATTTATTTTTACCAAGTTATATGAGGTTGGTTTGAAAAAATTTCCTACTAAAAAAAATTGCAAGAATTTTCTTAAGCATTTGAAGATTTTTTCGTTTTAAACCTTGTAAAATTTTTGTTTTTAAAACCAACCTTGTCATTTGAAGATTCATCATTTTAAACCCTATAATTCGGTAGATTATGTCATTTTAAACTATTTGGAATATGATAGACAAAGTTAATTTTACTAAAAAAAATTATTTACAGGGTTCAAAATGACTTAATCTTCAAATGACAATGTTGATTTTAAAAACAAAATTTTGTAAGGTTCTAAACGAGAGAATCTCCAAATATTATAGAAATTCTTCCATGGCGGGGGTTTCAAACCAACTTTATATGGCAGGATGAAAAGGGTGAAAAGATGTATTAAATTTGTTTTTTTAAGTATGGTATTATAAAACTATACCATAAGTATGGTATTATAAGACTATACAATGGAGATGCCACTTGACTTAACACCTTTTTTGTGTGTGAAGTTTTTTAGTCCGAACACGTTGGAGAGGAGCCTTTGACGCTTTGTAGTTTGACTAATATATATTATTGGTTTTTATTTCTATTTTTGTATTACTAGGTCAGACATGGCAACCTATGCAATATGCAAAAGAATGGAAAAACGTTGAATTATTTTAGTCTCCATCTTTTATCTTTTAAGTGATTTTGAAATTTGAATTCAATGCTACCTTTTATTTTCTCAGGGCTTTTTTTAATTCTGAATTTTGAAAATAATTAATTTGGGAGGTAGGTACTTATTTTACTCAATATCAAGCCCAAAAATATATTCCTATTTTACCCTTTTACTAATATTATATATAAATTATTAAGAGTTAATCAGGCTTTTTAATATTAATAACAATATCGAACTGAAAAATATATAATTCTCTAGTTGTGTTAAAAAAAATTAAAATTTAATAATGTCAAAACTAATCTTCAAATTAAATGAGTGGGTTTGATAAATCGGATTTTGTTGGTAAAAAACCAAAAATAAAATTGCTCAAGTCAAATAAAAAAATTATTTTATTGATCAAATAAAATGTAAACAAAAATTGATCAACTTAGATAAATAAAATCAATTTTCCAAAATATTATATATAAATTATCAATTATTAAATGAAAAATAAAAATTAATTATAACACCGACCAGAAAGGTGTAATGTCCATACCAATGAACCATAACACATGCTTTTTGAAAATTTTAAAATATTTAGGGATCAATATTAGCATGTTTTATCAGGGTAAAATCGTCTTTCCAGTCCCCCATTCTCTCGGAACCTTACACTTTTCAGTTACTCGGTGGACCTCAACAGCAGACTTCACATTCGTCACGTTGGACGGTTCAAAAGACGCGTGTATCAAATTAATTGCCCCATTCACTTTATCACAATAAATAAAAAACAAACAAAATTCCAAATATTATTATCATATAATGAAAATAATAATTTCTAAATTCTCGCAATTTTTTACGTTAAAAAATAAAGAAAACCAAATTACCTTTTTTAATTTGAAAAATACCTATTCCTAAACTCTTCCCTTTTATTCCAACCATCCATAAGCAAAGAAAGAAAACAAATTTGTTTCTGGGTTGGTGAAGCATTCCTCGTTCCTTTGTTTGTTTCTTCACACGCTTTTCCAACAGGGCTGTCTTCTCAAAACGACATCGTCTTTTGTGTCGTTTTCGTTGACAGCCCCCATTCACATTCAGGTACCAATTCAATAGAATATTCTTATAATTATTCTTTCCTTTGCGTTTTCTTTATCATTTGTTGCGTTTCTCCTAATTTATTGGATTCCAATTATACCCTCATCAACCCTTTATTTTTTCTGTATTGGCTTCTTTTTCTTTACCCTTAAAGCATTCAACTTTGCAAGCAATTTTCGTTTTTGCACTTGATTTTCATTCTGGGTCTTGCCAATTTCATTCTCTGTAGATAAGGGAGCGGTTTGTTGTTTATTGATACTTGTGATTATATTAAGGGTTGAGGGTTGAAGGTTTCTGCAATGAGTTATTTTTCTGGACCAATTCAGAGACCTCTTGTGGCTGCTGCTGCGGTTGCGGTTGCTTCTTTCTCTACTGATGCGTCTGATAAGTTTTCGTTCCTTGGATCGGCGTCTCGGGATTGTTCCACTTCCAATTTGGAATGTTCTTCAAGTTTTAGCTCTTTGCAGGAATCACATTTGTTGTTGGTTAATAGTATTGCTGATTCAAAACTTGCTCAGTTGTATTTTGTCAACAAAATTCGGGTTCCGGTTCCGAATGTGAAGTTTCGTGTTCCAGTTTCGGGGTTGAGTTTGTGTAATTCTTCTTCGGTTGGTTCATCGCCGGTTGTTCAGAGTTTGTATCGTTCGGCTGAATTACCTAGGTTTTTGAGGTCGTCGTCCGCTTGCTCGAATGGTGCGTCTGGTTTGACTAATGATTTCATGTATAAATGGCATTTGCCTGAACCCAATACTATCGGTGGTTTATCTGCGAAATCGAAGACGGTGGTTGTTTTGCTTGGATGGTTAGGTGCGAAGCAGAAACATTTAAAGAAGTATGCAGAATGGTATACTTCGAAGGGATATCATGTCATTACCTTTACGTTTCCGATGGCTGAAGTAATGAGTTATCAGCCTGGAGGAAAAGCGGAGCAAAACGTTCACATGCTCGTGGATCACTTGGCTGATTGGTTAGAAGAGGAGAATGAAAAGAATCTTGTTTTTCATACTTTCAGTAACACCGGATGGTTAACGTGAGTGCAATTTTGTTTGCGTTTTTGTTTATCGTTGGTTTCGTTTTTCTGTTGCTTGAGTGTTTTGGTTTGCATGTTTTCAGGTATGGTGTTATTTTAGAACGTTTTCAAAAGCAAGACCCTTCTTTGATGGGAAAGATTAGGGGCTGCATTGTAGATTCTGCACCTGTTGCAAATCCTGATCCTCAGGTAAAGGCTTTAGCGTTTTTCAGACTTGGTGAACTCTGTCATTTGTTGTGCATATAGTGTCCAATGCTGTCTAATTTATTCGCTAGTGCTCTTAATGTTAACCCGGTTATGTGAAAAGCGTTAAACTTTTATGCTAGATTCTGATGTTAATTATTTGATTATCTTTTCAGGTCTGGGCCTCGGGTTTCTCTGCAGCATTTCTCAAGAAGAATAGCGTAGCTACAAAAGGACGTGTATCCACCGATGAGACTGGCATTAAAGTATCAATCGGCAGCAATGAAGATTTACTAAAACCTGCACCAACAGAAGCAGCTTTGCTTTTAATACTAAAGAAATTTTTCGAGGTCGTTCTGCATCTCCCTGCAGTGAATAGGTAATGACTCCTAAATCATGCATTAGCTGTTGAAAAACAAATCATTATGTAGAAATTTCTCATATGAATAGTTATGGTCCTAACTATAATAATCTTGTCCAAATGCAGGAGGCTTTCTGATGTTTTGAGCATGTTATCTACCAAGCAACCAGGTTGTCCACAATTATACATGTATAGCTCTGCAGACAGAGTTATTCCGGCCGATTCAGTGGAGTCGTTTGTCGATGCACAGCGTAAGGCTGGACATGATGTGAGGGCTTGCAATTTTGTCTCTTCACCTCATGTTGACCACTTTCGAAATGACCCGAAATTGTATACTTCTCAGCTCAATCAGTTTTTAGAGGAGTGTGTTGATGACCATAGTAAAACTCACTAATTCATTGTTTGGTTTGGCTCACACTCATACAGCATATAGTTTTTGATTTTTTTTTATATTATTTTTTAGATTAGTCACTCCATTCATTGATGATGGTTAGGATTTTCAAAAGTCCGCCCCTTTAGGGGATCATATAATTGTTCACTGACAAGTTATCACCAAATTCATTCATAGTGCAAATGAAAGGCATTGCAAATTGCAAATTTCTTTTGTAAATAATGTTACATTCGGTATATTTCTGTTGCAAATTTGTGTGTTGAGTGAATGTACCTTAAAAATTCGGTTGTATAGGCAATGACACAATAAAGAACTCTGTTAAAAAAAATACAATGAAGATATTTATTATAAAAGATTATTCTAAGTAATAATCTACTTAATATGCTAAATAAAGAATATTAATTATATTAGATTATACTAAAGAATAATCTACTTAATATGCTATGCATAGAGAATATTCTAGAATATGGATAATATGTTTTTATATTATTCCAATATTAATATTTTAATGTTGAATGTACACTTCCTTTTAGATAGGTGAGTATATAAGTCAAAAGCACCAAATTGATAAAATATGCAATGTTGCTTGAATATACAAATGAAGTTCTTTGAGTAACTACTTTAATCAAATGAGCTCACTTGTTACTAATGCCACGACTTTATATTCCGCCTCAACAGTTAGAAGATCAAGGACAAAATATCTCGAAATAGGTCTTCTATCTATAGGTGAGTCCCCAATCAACATTTGAGTGGTCAACTATCTATTTGAGTATGTTCTCTATAGGTGAGCCCCCAATCAACATTTAAGTGGTCAACTATCTATCCGAGTATGTTCTTTATCTTCATATATGAGACCTTTTTAAGGAGAAATTTATAAGTATTTTAAAATTCAATTACAACATTCATGTGTTATCGACAATGTGAATTTATGAGCTAACTTAGCACACTAATTGCAAAAAGATATTTGGACGAGTAACTTTGAGATGGTTTAGTTTCTCAACCAATCTTCTATATCTTTCTAAATCTCATATAGGTTCCCCCAAATTTGATAAAAGTTTGACATTTGGGTCCATAAGTGTATCAATCGACTTAGCGTTCAGTAGACATGTTTCTTTAAGAATATCCTTAACATATTTTATTTGTGAGATTAGAATACCATTTCTAAATTGAGCTATCTAAATACTAAAAAAGTAACGGGGTTTACCGAGGTCATTAGTTTGAAATTGTTTAGAAAATGTTTTATTCTAACTGGAGTATTCCACGTTGATCACTACTAGTTATGAAACTATTATCTACATACATAATTGTTGTATTTATCAAACCAAGCTTGGAGAGATTAATCGAGATCATAAAGAGATATGTCATATGTGTAGCCAAAAGTCATAATAGATGACTCTCCTTGAGCATTAAATCCTCATGGTTTCTCCATATATATCTTCCCTTCAAGATGAACGTGTAAAAATGCATTTTTGATGTCAAGTTGATAGAGGGATCAATGTTGAATGGTTGTAATAGACAAAAAATTTGATTGATGCTATCTTGGCTATAGGGAATAAAATGTCACTATAACCAACCCAAAATTCTAAGTATATTCCTTTGCTACCAACGAACCTTAAATTGATCAATGTTATCATCTTAATCAAGCTTCACTGTATAAAGCCAACCAAAATCTACCAAAGACTTCCTAGGGGTAGAATATTGCTTCCCTCGAAGATTTAGGAATAGAAATAGATTACATAGCAGACAAGCAAGTATAATGCAATGGAATATATGTTAATGACATGAATCAATATAATGTGGAGATGAATTACATTTTGGGTGGATAATATTATGAAGAGCAATAAGGATATTAGACTTATGTTAGATGATATAGTCTGATGATAGAGATGAACTTAGAGTATAAACTCTATTGACCTTAGGACAAGTGTAAGAACAAACTCAACAAAAGGTTGGTGACAATGACGGTATTGTCTGAAGTTGTCATGAAGTTTTGAGGAATTAACTGCAGGGGTATCTAGTGGAACAAACTCATAAGGCTCAAAAGGAACAAAAGCATGTGGAACAATAACAACTTTTGGAAGAGGTTTTGCGTTAATTTCTTGAAGGGGTTCCAAAGGTATTTGGTTCGAACCAAAATGTGTGACATACTAAAAATGATTATGTCACGCGATATGATGTATCATTATAGTGTATGAGAATATTATCAACAACCCTTTTAACCCTTTTGAGATTGATGTTAACCAAGAAAGACACACTTAAAATGAATAGAGTTATTATAAGAAACCCACATCAGTGGGATACATAAAAGGTTTACTCGTGAATACACAGGGTATTTTCCACAAACCCCCATTAAAATAAGGATGATACAACTAACATGAGAAATCACACATACCTATTGATGCTTAAAAATGTAGCGCAGATAGGACTAACAGGAAAAGATGAGACGTTTGGAAGTATTGTAAGGGAAATACACCCCCACATCTTTGAAAGGTGGTAGGAAATCCCTTCATGACAATGAAAACTTTAAAAGTTGAAGAGAAAACTCACAAAATAAGACGTAAAACTTTTATAACTTCTCCTAGTAACAAATCAACTAAGGATCACCTCTTTTGGTTGGTCGTGTTGTTCTCAACAACTAAGGCACGTTTATTTCTAGTTGATTAACAAATTTCTTTCAAGTTTGCCACAAATTAAATATAAGATGAATACAAATCAAACATGTAACATAATTTCATCAAACACATATGATGAAAAAAAGTATTTATGAGCAAAAGAAAAGAAAGATTTAAAATGAGAAAAAAATAACACATATTATAGGGAAAAAACAACAAAGAAAATAAAAAACATGCTTAAAAATAGATGAAGTGACAATCACATAGTACATGGCATTGGTCAGATGCACTTACTAAGTTATTCAATTATCAAAATTATTTAAATAACAAAAAAAGAGTGATCATTAACCACCTACCTCAGTGTCCAGATGAAAACTTCCAGATCTCCAACTTCGACGGTGGTCTTCTTCAAAGAATCTTCGGCAGACTTCTAGACTTAATATGCCACAAGCTGTTAGATGATGCCTCCAATGTTCTCAAACATAAAGTTTAGAGTTGGTTGATAATTTTAATAACCCATAATCTTATCGGAAATAGATCATCTCATGCCTTTCTCTTTTGCCATCCCTCTCATGCTTCATCTAGTAGTAGAGAATTGATACAATTTATTTATATAAAAAAACATGTTGCTTTTAAAAGTGAGATAAATTTAGATGAATGACTAAGATGATGGCTGAATGAGAGCACCGGTTAAAACAATATAGATGATCCAAATCTAATCTTATCCCATTCTTTAGGCATCGATTAATCATTATTTCCACAAAGACACGAGCTTTTCTCTACAATGATGATCTTATCTTAATCATTTACTTTGTACTAATCAACTACTTTAACCATCAAGTTATTCTAATTTCTTTGGTGAAAATCATTTGAGACACATTAGCATCGAGAGCAACAATTACACTTGAGAAAATCACCTAGGAAAACACAACAACAAATTGCATATAAGAGTTTGTGGACCTTAACTCTTCCTTTTCTTGTTGCAGATTCCTAACCCCGACTTCGAGATCTTCAAATTTTATTTAGAGATTCCCGATCTCAACACCAAAATTCTCAATAGCCTCATCATCATTTTTCTTCACTATCTAAGAATCAATTCTCAATTTATTCTTTTTCTTTAACACATTCTCTACACCCTTATTTTTGGAATCAATGTTGGACTTCTCTAGTTTCAACGTCTCAATCTCAATGGTCAAATTTATCATCTTATGTTAAACAAAACTCATTTACTTAGCCGACCTTAGAGGTATTCCTTGCCCTTCCTCAACATTAACAAATCATAATCACCTGATGCATGATGCATGCACCACAAAAGAGTATAACCCAAGATCCTCAACAATTTGCATCCTCTACTCATTATCCCTTTGCAAAAGGCTTATTACCACCTCAGAATACCATTTCAAAACATTTGAGACAAACTTAGTGTAGTGTTATATTTGTAAAAGGACTCGCCTAGGGCAATGATAATAGGTTGCCCCAGGATCGGCGACGTTACCATGTCGCCCCCATGGAAGGTAACACCTCTCCCCAAGGCTTTACTATCGCTCAGTCGTGAGAAACGTGGGATAAGACGTTTCTTGGGCAAATAGAAGTCAGGGTCATTAACTGACCCACACCGCCTTGGAAATAAGGAATCAATAGGCCACCATTGTCTGGGTAGGTGCTGACTCTTTCCAAGAGAACCATAGGCCCAAAAGACCTCAATAAATACCTCTCTCCAAGGGGAGAAGGGACAGATCTTAATCCATACATATCACACCTCACATACACTTATGACTAAGCGCACCACTCAATAACTAGGCATATCACCTCACGTGAACATGACCTTTAAACCACCATCAAATACCACCATACAACGTAATATAACTACTAAGGCTTCTGAATGTCCATGCTCTTTGTAGGGTCAACATGCACACCTATTTTTTTACCAGCATATTGGCACCCATCGCAAGGCTCTGATAACACTAGACCCGCCCACACCTTTACTCTAACTTCTTCTATCTTCCCTCTAAAGGTAGTCGACAAGAATCTACATTCAACACAAACACTATTGTCAGAGGTTTCGCTGACTGGGGTATCTCTAGGTCCTCCGGAAAGAAATACGCAAGATAGTTGCTTGCAGCAAATGTAATATCTCTTGGTTTCTCTCAGCACATTAATCATAGTCATATCCAATCAGACGATTGTGCACATAATACGCCGCATCATATGTGAATGATTTCAGCAGCTCTTGATATATAAGGGTGAAGCGAGCCATTTTAGGTATTCAAATTTATTCACTTATACATTATGTTTGATATCTTTTACTAAATTAAACATTTGAGTGCTAACGTTGCAAGTCAATTTTCTCTCCATTGCATTAAAAATATAAATCCATTGTAAAAAGAGACAACTTCGCTCCCTCACGTTTCACTTCTAGTTCATAACCGAATGATATCAAATTCTATCTTCTTTCTTTTTCTTCCTTGATGTCAATATCAAATTCTATCTAAGAACTATCAAGCCACATGCTATCAAGCCATTCGTGTCACACGTAAAATGACTGATTCTTGAATGAAGAAGGTTACTAAGTGTTCCACATCGAATAAGATTATATATAATTATATATTTACAAATAAAAGCAATTATTATCTTATAATGTCAATTTTATAGTATTAAATTAATCTGATTCAAATTATAATAGTAAGTAGTAATATTTTATACTAATATATAAAAAAAAACTCTCTTTTAGTGTAATATATTTATTTTCTATTTTAATCTTTATTTATTATAAATATTTTTAAAAAAAAGTAATTAAATATAATTGAATTTCTATTATCTTATTTCTCAAGTCTAAACCCATTTTCTTTTCTATTTTAATCTTCATTTATTATCTATCTATATATAAAGGTAAAACATAAATTTGGTGTAACATATTTTTATTTCAATTATATTCTTTTTAGTTTTTGTTTTTAAGGCAGTTTGCATATCTCTTTCTTTCTATTTTTTATTAGTTTATAAATAATTAAAATTAAATAAAAGAAACATATAAATAATATTGTTTATATATTTATCTAGTTCCACACTAACGAAAGCGGACCGACGGGCACGTGAACCCGTCTAAACACTAATAAATATTTAAAGAAAAAATTAATGAAATATAATTAGATATCGATTATCTTATTTCTTAATAAAAAACTAAATCTACTTTCACACAAATAATGAAAATTAAATATAAACCTAAGATTATTCCATTGTTGACCCGCAAGTGAAATTCCATCTTGTATCATTTTGTTCATAAGATGTGTATCACTCGTGACTCAACCAGTTCATAGGTTGGTCCCATTGGTTGGTTTATAGACTAAATTACGGATATGAAAGATTCAAAATTGACGTGTGAGTATCTTAATTGTCAATACTCAATACCAATCATCATAGGAGGTTTTTTATCAAATACTATGCATGAACAACTCCTCAATGGTGCACAAATTAATTAGGAGTTAGTTATATTTCAGTTACACCATATTTCATTCACACTCTCGTGTGCACCTCATCGATCCAACCATGCCTCCGCGTACCGTACCTAACTCCCAGTTTGACCTTGATTCTATCTTCTACATTCATCCAAGTGAAGGCCCTAATACTGTTATCGTTACACCGAAGCTTGATGGCTCAAACTACCTCACATGGAGTCATTCCATGCAACGTGCTCTTGGCGCCAAGACAAGCTTAAGTTTCTTGATGGTTCGATGGATCTTCTTGATGAAGATCATCTCAATTTCACACAGTGGCAACGATGCAATCATCTTATTCTTTCTTGGAACATCAATTCGGTGAGTGATCAAATTGCTTCTACCATTTTATTTCATGAAAATGCTATTGATGCTTGGCACGATCTTCATGAACGATTCTCTAAAGCCGATCGCATTCGCATCTTAACTTTGCGTTCCAAGATCAATAATCTACGTCAGAATTCTAGGTCTGTTATGGAGTACTTTCTTGAGATTAAGGGCTTATGGGAAGAGCTTAATTCCCATAGACCTCTACCTATTTGTGTTTATGCTCATAGATGCAGATGCCATACAGTGCAAAAAGCTCAGGATCATCGCCTTGAGGAACAAGCTATACAGTTTCTCACAGGGCTTGATGATAGATTTTTTGCTGTAAGAACTCAAGTATTGATCATGGATCCACTACCATCCATCAGTCGAATCTATTCTCTTGTTGTGCAAGAAGAGAGTCACCATCATACGACTACTCCCACTGATGATTCTTCTATCCTTGTGAATGCTGCTCAGAAATCTGATTTCAAACATAAAGGTTTTCAAAAATCTTCTCCTCGTGTTTGCACCTTTTGCAATAGAACTGGTCGCACTGTTGATTTCTGCTACCAAAAGCATGGTCATCCCAATTTCAACAAGAACAAATCCTCTGTTAATACTAGTCAAGTGGATACATCAGCCACTAAATCTCATGTTGCAAATCCCGAGCCTCAGAATAATACACCAATCACACAGGCTCAGTTTGATCAGTTGATTACTCTATTGCAACAAGCCAATTCCCCTGCACCTGTTGCTAGTGTTACGACTAATCAAGTGTCCACTAGAATGATACCTTGTGATCATTCCTCAGCATATGCTTAAAGCTCATCAATCCTGGATTTTGGATTCAGGGACAAATGACCATGTTTGTTCCTCTTTGCAATTTTTTCATTCTTATTATAAAATTGCACCTGTTAAGATTACATTGCCTAATGGTAATAGTACCATTGTCCAATATGCTGGTAATGTCAGGTTTACCTCCATCCTTTATCTTAATCATGTCCTTTTTGCACCTGAATTCAATCTCAACCTCATCTCTATTTCTAAGCTTTGCCATTCATTGACATGTTCAGTTGTTTTCTCTGTTGATCAATGTCTCTTGTAGGAGCTGAATACCTCGAGGATGATTGGTTTGGGTAAAAAGGAGAATGGCTTGTATATCTTGCAGTTAGAGGATGCTCATTCTAAATATTTCCCTGGATCTCTCCAAGCTCATATACCATCTTAAGCCAACTCTTGTCATTCATATAATCCTAATCAAAATGTTGTACTACCTAAAAATGCCCTTTGGCATTTCAGACTTGGTCATGTGTCCCCTAAGAGATTAACTCAAATGTCAAAATTGTATTCGTTTTCTGATTTTGATATTCATGCTACTTGTGATATTTGCCACTTAGTTAGACAAAGAAAATTGCCATATTACCCTAGTCATTCTTTAGCTTCTCACAAGTTTGAACTTATACACTTTGATATTTGGGGCCCTTTGTCTATCCCTTCAATTCATAATCACAAATATTTCTTAACCATATTAGATGATCATTCCCGGTTTGTATGGATAGTTTTACTTAAGTCTAAATCTAAAGTTTCTCAACATGTACAGAATTTTATCAATATGATCATTACTCAATTCCATGTGACTCCTAAAACTATCAGGTCCGATAATGGTCCTGAGTTTCTCCTAAACCAATTCTATGCCTCTAAAGGTATCATTCACCATAGGTCTTGTGTTGAGAACCCACAACAAAATGGTCGTGTCGAGAGGAAACATCAGCACCTTTTAAATGTAGGAAGGGCACTTCTATTTCAATCCAAACTCCCCAAACCCTACTGGTCCTATGCCATTCAATATGCTACATTCATCATCAATCGTGTTCCTACACCTATTCTTCAAAACCAGTCTCCTTACCAAGTTTTACACGATACTATTCCTGCCCTAGATACCTTTAAGGTATTTGGCTCACTTTGTTATGCTTCAACTCTCCAATCCCAGAGAACCAAACTTGATCCTCGTGCCCGCAAATCCATATTCTTAGGTTATAAAACTGGCATGAAGGGTTATGTCCTCCTTGATTTTCACACATCTGAGATTTTTGTGTCACGAAATGTCACCTTTCATGAGCACATATTACCCTACCTTAGTTCTACTACTGATCCTCAAGATTCCACCCCTTGGTCTTACTTCACATCCAAGTCTCCCATTATCCCTTCTTCTTCATCACCTGATACTCAGATTACCATACCTCCACCTTCAGCTTCAAACTCATCCAATCCACCCCAGCCTCCCCCTTATGACACTCCATTAGCTAACCCTACATCTCTCACTCGATCATCTTCTAGAATGAGACAACATCCTCCTTATCTACAAGATTATATCTGCAATTCTCTCTATACTTCAAAGCAATCATCCCTAGGTATTTCGTATCCCTTGTCCCATTATATTTCTCATGAACATCTCTCTTCTGCTCACTCTAAATATGCTTTATCTTTGGTCTCTAACTCTGAACCTAAGACTTATAGTGAAACTTCTAAATATGATTGCTGGAAACAAGCCATGCAAGTTGAACTTTCAGCTCTTGAGAAGAATGGGACATGGAAGATTGTTGATATTCCACCTGGTATAAAGCCCATTGGCTGTCGTTGGGTGTATAAAATAAAGTATCTTGCAGATGGTTCTATCGAGAGATACAAGCGCGTTTAGTTACGAAGGGCTACAATCAAATTGAGGGCCTTGATTACTTTGATACGTACTCACCCGTTGCCAAGATCACCATTGTTCATACTGTTATTGCTCTTGCATCTTGCAAAAACTGGTACATCCATCAGCTCGATGTCAACAACGCGTTTTTGCATGGAGATATTGCAGAAGATGTCTACATGGTTATTCCTCCTGGAGTTCACACTGCAATACCTAATCAAGTTTGTAAGCTAGTGAAGTCTCTATATGGCCTCAAGAAAGCTAGCCATAGGTGGTATGAGCGACTCACAACATTTCTACTTGCACAACATTACACTCAGGCTACCTCTGATCACTCTCTTTTCATTAAATCCATTGATACCCGTATCACCATTTTGTTAGTGTATGTAGATGATGTCATTGTCACTGGCAATGATCATGCAAAATTACACTCCATCAAAATGGCTTTACACTAAACTTTCCAGATCAAAGATCTTGGCAAACTGAAATACTTTTTAGGTATCGAAGTTGCTCATTCTCAAGCTGGTATTCTTCTTTACCAACATAAGTATTGCTTGGATTTAATAGAGGACTCTGGCTTCCTTGATTCAAAACCTGTATCCACTCCTGCTGATCCTACTATCAAATTGCACCATGAGTGAAGCCTACCACGACATTCCTTCCTATAGAAGACTCATAGGGAGACTCTTATACTTTAATGCTACCAGGCCTAACATCACCTTTTGCACACAACAGCTGGGTCAATACTTATCCAATCCTACGGTAACACACTTTAAAGCTGCTTGTCGTGTCTTACGATATCTCAAATCTTGCCCTGCCCATGGTATACTGCTTCCTCGTGACTCCATATTACAATTGCATGGCTACTCTGATGCTGATTGGGCAGGTTGCTTAGATACTCGTAGATCCATTTCTGGGCAGTGTTTCTTTCTTGGTCGTTCATTGATTTCATGGCGTTCTAAAAAGCAGCTAACAGTGTCCAGATCTTCATCTGAAGCTGAGTATCGTGCCCTAGCCGCAGCCACATGTGAACTTCAATGGCTATTGTTTCTCCTGTGGGATCTCCATGTTCAATGTCTCAAGACACCGGTTATCTATTGTGATAACCAAAGTGCAATTCATATTGCTTCTAATCCCGTTTTCCACGAACGTACGAAACACTTGGAGATTGACTGCCATATTGTCAGAGAAAAGCAGAGCCAAGGTGTCCTCAAGCTTCTCCCTGTCAAGTCACATGATCAGCTTGCTGATTTGTTCACTAAACCACTTCTCCCTCAACCTTTCAACACTCTTATATCCAAGTTGAAGATGATAAACATTTATCAACCTTCATCTTGTGGGGGGATATCAAATACTATGCATGAACAGCTCCTCAATGGTGCACAAGTTAGTTAGGAGTTAGTTATATTTCAGTTACACACATGAGTGTTCTATACTATACAAGCTAACATAGATAGCTTATGGTGTAGCTCAACTTTACTTGTATATATACTTACATTGTAACATTTACAATTCAATGAGAATCTTCTTCTTTCACTATGTTCATTGAGTTTCATAATATCTTTTGCGCCAAACACATACTATGAGATAACTTTATGATAGATTAGGTAAAGTATACACCTGTCATTGTAATTTTTAAACTCCCTAAATTGCGTTACATAATATTTAATATTTTATTAAGTGGAAGAAACCTAAAGAAAAGAAATACATGGCCTTAACAAAATTATAATAGAATTTTATTTTATCTAATTTTAGCCCTCATTTAAAAAAAATTATAATAGAAACTAGTCATCAAAATTTATGTGTGCATCCCAATCTTTGAAATTTTAAAAATGTCTTTAATTCATTCTGAAATGAATCTTTCGACGCACTCAAAATCATACGAGAATGCGCTATTATAAAATCCACCCGTTTTAAACAAAATATGGTTCGAAAAGCCATCTCTATATGTTATTTGGGTGTCTCCGTAAATACATATAAAAAATGTTCCATAAAATTTCAAAGCAGCACCATTCTTTCAACATTGTAAATTTTGGAGGCCAAATTATATTAGAGTAAACTCAAATAACATTAAAGCGAAATAAAATTAAAAAGTCATATATTAATTAAAGTAAATAAAAAAAAAGTCAAGACTGTGCATAACATTTGTCCGAAAATATAAAAAAAATACATCCAAATATAAACTATTGAGTACGTCTAACCCCCTGTCTTCTCCTCTGCCTGTACTGCACGACATTTTGTAACTTGGCAATCATGTCCTCAAAGAGTCCTACCTATATGCATCCTCTTTATCAATTCCACAACACGCTGACAGATTGTTGGCACGTCCTCGGTCATCCATAGTCTCAAGTACCTCCTGATTAGGTGGTCTTCTAGAAGCGTCTACTGTAATGATAGAGTGTGACAACCTATAGAACCATGTCATGTAGCCGTCAACATAAGCCACCTGAAAAGGAGTTAGCATCCTGCAATACTCCTGACTCCTCTAGCACCAAATGACTCTCAAAATCAATCAGTATCACATCAAGATCTCTTCGGCAGAGGTGGGAGGAATAGACTCATATGGGGGGTCTCAGAATAATCTACAAATAGTCAAATTGCCACATCACTCGCTCGGGTAGATAAGGATACATAAGAGATGATCTACATGACAGTTGTAATGCCCCAGACTTCTTCTAGGATTACTGAGTGACCCCATAAATCAACACAGGTCTTTTCAGTATCTTTAGTCCTCACTCGCACGCTTTATAGAAAACTTCCCAGAAGTGGGCAAAATCAAACATCATTTGGTACATGACAACCAAGATACACTTTGAATGGCTCGACCGTATTATTTCCTCTGTACGGGGTAAATGCAACAACACGTGGTCAATCCTCATTGTAGGAAAACACAACTTTCCACATGGTGATGCGAGGGTGGTGGGAGATGATTTATCCCTGAAAATGATTCATATACAATATTAATAACATGTGTAACAAATGAATTATGAAAATATTAGTAATAGTAAATTATCGTAAGCACCGTGCACCTTCCTGTCATATGCTTTATCTTCCACAGATAACCATCGCCTAGTTTCGAGTATAGGTAGATCAAACAGACGACCCCAATTATACTCATGAATCGTTATTAAGTCGATAAAGTATTTAAGGTAGACCACATCGATATAGGTTGCACTATTATCCATAAACATGAACATGCCAACCATGAACAAGAGGTAATACCTCAATGTACACTATTGGTAGTACTCAACTTGCATATCACCTTCGGCATCCACGACCCATTACAAATATTCTTTATAAATCTTTTCTGAAAAACTAAATCTTGCATGAGTATATCGTGTGTCAGTTGCCTCCTTTAAGGCCTTAGCTGGGTTAACCCCTAAATGGGTGACCATCATCTCAATGACCTCCTCTCGACCAATCTTTCTGTGGCCTTGTAAACGTCTCTTTGTGGGAAGATGTAGGAGGCATGAGAAGTCATCCAAGGTGATGGTCATCCCGTCTATAGGCAGGTGGAAAAATTGCGTCTCTGAATGCCACCTCTCTGGAAAATTCGTCTATATGACGTGGTTTATGGTCATGTATGCAGCAGAACGTAAATCAGAAAGACCAGAATAACGAATAACATCAACGAACCAATCACCAATGTGTTGTTCCAACTCTAGTATCTCCATGTCGTGGTTTATCGATTTCAAAATCGTATGCTCCTGTAAAAAGAAAATATCACCATTAGTAATGATTTAATTAGTTGAAAACATATGTATTGAAAGAAACAAAAATATACCTCTAATTCCCAGACATGCCTAGAAGCATGGTCTGCATAGAGACGAAGTAAAGAAGTTTCAAATGGGCCTCCTGGATGACTCAATAAAAGGGCATTGACAACGGTTTCCTCCCAGGCTTCAGGGGTTTTAGGGACTTTGTGTTGTGCTGCATCATCTGAGAACTCGTGGCCCTGTGAAGTAGATGCTTGAGAGAGACGGCTACGAGAAGTATAATCAAATGGTTTAGAACCTCGGCATTGCAAACCATCAAACTAAGTTATCATCAACTTGTGACCTCGTGGTCTTGGCTGCAACCCTCTCACATTGTACCGACATGATTTGGGACACATGACCGAGCCTAATTCTACTATTGTTATTTTCAACCGTTCCACATGTGTTACTAACACACACGGAGAAAAATAACATATCAAGAAAAAAATCCACAAAATCCAAAAAATTAACCAAATTTCAGTCTAAGTCAAATTCCAAGATGCATCTTCGAAAATAATTCAAAGAAAATACAAAGATGCATCTCCGGACAAAGTTGTGATTCTCAACCATGGAAAAAACGCCATTGCTGCCCTAATTCTCCAAAAATATGTCAATGCATCTAATGTACCTAAAAACAACTAATGTAGTTTAAACAAATATATACAAATCAAAATATATAAAGAGATAGAATTTTGAAAAACTTACTAAATTAAATTGATAATAAATAAAAGGTTGAATGTACGAGATGCTAGAAAGGAGGAGAAAAAGCTCAAATGGTAGAAGCTTGAATATATGGATGAGAAGCTTGAATGTGTGAGGGCTCAAATGTTTTGTTTTGTGAAGCATTTAGAAAATGAAGAAGGGGGAAGGATCGGTATGCGAGGGTATGAAACAAAAGCGTCCGAAGATGCATCTCCAGACCAGCCACTAGTTTTTGATTGAATGGTATTTACGGAGATGCATCTTTGGACATACCTTTTACGCATACGAAGATGCATATACGGATTAAATTTTATCATAATTAAGTGTATCATCATTTTGATCTGAGAAATGACTTAAAAAGGTGCATCCGAAGATGCATCTCTGAGTACTGAGGCAGTTGTGACATTCACGATGGCGGGGGAACACACATAAGGATGAAAAGAGCAATCCCCTCAAAATTAAAAGAAAAATTAATTCAAATAGTTATGCTAAAATTAAATTACAATCCATCATATCTTGATATATACCCTATTTTGTATTCATCTTTTAAAAAATAATCACCAAGTTGTTGTTATTATTATTATTATTATTATTATTATTATTATTATTATTATTATTATTATTATTATTATTATTATTATTATTATTATTATTATTATTATTATTATTATTATTATTATTATTATTATTATTATTATTATTATTATTATTATTATTATTATTATTATTATTATTATTATTATTATTATTATTATTATTATTATTATTATTATTATTATTATTATTATTATTATTATTATTATTATTATTATTATTATTATTATTATTATTATTATTATTATTATTATTATTATTATTATTATTATTATTATTATTATTATTATTATTATTATTATTATTATTATTATTATTATTATTATTATTATTATTATTATTATTATTATTATTATTATTATTATTATTATTATTATTATTATTATTATTATTATTATTATTATTATTATTATTATTATTATTATTATTATTATTATTATTATTATTATTATTATTATTATTATTATTATTATTATTATTATTATTATTATTATTATTATTATTATTATTATTATTATTATTATTATTATTATTATTATTATTATTATTATTATTATTATTATTATTATTATTATTATTATTATTATTATTATTATTATTATTATTATTATTATTATTATTATTATTATTATTATTATTATTATTATTATTATTATTATTATTATTATTATTATTATTATTATTATTATTATTATTATTATTATTATTATTATTATTATTATTATTATTATTATTATTATTATTATTATTATTATTATTATTATTATTATTATTATTATTATTATTATTATTATTATTATTATTATTATTATTATTATTATTATTATTATTATTATTATTATTATTATTATTATTATTATTATTATTATTATTATTATTATTATTATTATTATTATTATTATTATTATTATTATTATTATTATTATTATTATTATTATTATTATTATTATTATTATTATTATTATTATTATTATTATTATTATTATTATTATTATTATTATTATTATTATTATTATTATTATTATTATTATTATTATTATTATTATTATTATTATTATTATTATTATTATTATTATTATTATTATTATTATTATTATTATTATTATTATTATTATTATTATTATTATTATTATTATTATTATTATTATTATTATTATTATTATTATTATTATTATTATTATTATTATTATTATTATTATTATTATTATTATTATTATTATTATTATTATTATTATTATTATTATTATTATTATTATTATTATTATTATTATTATTATTATTATTATTATTATTATTATTATTATTATTATTATTATTATTATTATTATTATTATTATTATTATTATTATTATTATTATTATTATTATTATTATTATTATTATTATTATTATTATTATTATTATTATTATTATTATTATTATTATTATTATTATTATTATTATTATTATTATTATTATTATTATTATTATTATTATTATTATTATTATTATTATTATTATTATTATTATTATTATTATTATTATTATTATTATTATTATTATTATTATTATTATTATTATTATTATTATTATTATTATTATTATTATTATTATTATTATTATTATTATTATTATTATTATTATTATTATGTATCAAAATATTAATAATGTTATTATAATGAAATCTATCACATTACATATTAATTAAAGTTTTGTTTTGTTTGAGTTTAGAGTTCATGCATTTGGTAATTTGGGAAAATTCAAATCAAACTATAGTATTTGAGTTGGGAATTTTTTTAGTTCGGACAAAGACTGAACCAAACATCCAAACTAACGAAATTCGACGATAATTAATTCAGACATCAGATTTCTAATATTATACCCATAAATCTGTTTACCCTAACCAATCATATTTAATTATCAAAACTCATATCATCATTATCATATAAATTAGTATAAGCATTCAACTCCAAGAAGATAAAAATAATGGACATGTTATGCTAACCGAGTATAGAGTTGAGAGCCACCTTCATTAACAATTTACCATACTAATTAAAATGACTATTTGCATATTAAAAATATTTTGTGTTAAATATTTTTAGGGTAGATATTTTTAAATTTACTATGGAAAGAGTATGGGTGTTTGGTCTAGTGGTATGATTCTCGCTTCGGGTGCGAGAGGTCGTGAGTTCGATTCTCGCAACACCCCATTTATTTTGATGATTGTTATTTCTACTCTAGTGTTTATAATTGAACACTATTAATAATACTATAGATTTTTATAGTATTATAAAAAAGTAATTGTCATAAATTATTTTATTCAAATATTTTATATTTTTTTTAATGTATCCGATTAATGTAAACCAAATTAATCCGTTATTTTTCCGTTCGGCTATTTCTACTCTAGTGTTTATAATTGACTACTATTTGTAATACTATAATTTTTTTATAGTATTATAAAAAAGTAAATGTCATAAATTATTTTATTCAAATATTTATAAATTTTTAATGTACCCGATTAATTTAAACCAAATTAATCCGTTATTTTTTGGTTAAGTTTGATTTAGGTTTTATGAAAAAATTGTAAATCCAATCCAAACTAATCAATATATTTTTAATTGGTTTGAACATTAAGTACTTTTGAAATTGAACCAAACCGATTTGCGAACATCTTTAGTTTAGAGGGGGAATAAAGGAAAGTTTTGAAAAAAAGTAAAGGATTAAGTGAAAAAATGAAAGAATTTAAGTGAAAAGCATTTTGAGAATTAATTTTATTCATAGTACAAATTTTTTCTGATTTGAATTACTAAATAATTGTATTGAAGAACTTATATAAATCACTAAAATATAATTTATATTATTATAATTTAAAAAAAATTACAAAAATATGTCAATGATAAACATTCACTTATTATTTTATACTAAAATATTCTTTTATAATATATTACTTTTTTTTATATTTTCTTCAAATTTTCTTTTCCAAAGCTCACATTCTCCTTCTCCTCTTAGCTCATAAATAAAGCTTACCGTCGTTCCTAGAAAGATGCCTACTGTTACTTGCCATAAGTGTGGAATAATGAGTCACAATAAGAGAAGTTATAAGGGAAAGAGGGCTGCTGACAGGGTCATCCCAAAAAGTGGAAATAACAAGAAGAAAAACAATGGAAAGAAGAAAAACAAGGGTACAAAGACAAATGCAATAGAAATTGGAAGTTTATCACAAGCACCTCAGCCTACCCAACTATCTCAACAATAGTTTAACTTATAATAATAGTATGGCAGCTGTAATGTCTGAGGTAGTTTGATGTTATTTTGATGATATGTCAATTGTATGACAACTGTAATGCCCTAGGTAATTTGATGTTATTTTGAAGATATGACAATAGTATGGCAACTATAATGTCCTAGGTAGTTTGATGTTATTTTGATGATATGACAATGATACTTTGATGTAATGGCATATGCCAAAATGCCGTGTAATGGCAACTGTTATTGCAATGTGTTATTTTGAAAATAGTCTACAATGCTCATTTTTTACTCTAATGATTGGTTTATATTTTACTGTCATTAATGGCTTATATTTTACTGTCATAAATGGTTTATATTTACTGTCATGGCCTAGGAATTTGACATGGCTTATATTTTGGCATGGCCTGTAATGGCCAAGAAATTTAACATGGCTAGTATTTTAGCATGGCCTGTAATGGCCTAGAAATTTGACATGGCTTGTATTTTGGCATGGCCTGTAATGACCTAGAAATTGAACCAGGCTTAAATCTTACCATGGAGCGTACTGCTAGTGGAATTTAACATGGCTTGTCAAAAAAATAATGGCTTGACAATGTAACAGTACCATAGAAATTTAACAATATAACAATGTAACAATGGTTTAGAATTTGACAGTGCCATACAAATTTATTAATGTAAACCAATATCACATTACATATCTTGTAATGGCTTGACATGTCATGTACTGTCATGAAACATTTATATGTCCTGCTTATATTTACTGTTATGAAACAACATTAAACCAGTTTGGAACGAATATTTGGAACAATTACCAACATTGGACTAGTTCTAACATGTCATGTAATAGTTGACACAAATTTGAAACAATATATTTTCATTCATAATTTATGGTTACATTGTTTATAGTAGGGTTGTTTCAAAAACCTAAGCAACTAAACAACAATACCACAACATGGTTGTTTCAATAAGACAACAAATATGTGTTTTCTCAATAATAAAATTTGAATATGCAATTAATAACATAAAATAAATAGTAAGAAAATTTAATAAAATAAATAGAAAAATATAAATGATCAAACTGCAAAAAAAATTAAATGCGAAATATATGAAGGCATCAAAAGAAATCCTGAGTTACATCACAAGAGGAACACAATTTTTAAATTTAAAAGAAACAAACACATTTTACCTGTAAATTACATCAAAAATATTAAGAACTATAAACATCACAACACAACCCTAAAAAATAACACTTTTTCTATCAAAGAAGAGAACTTTAATAAAGAGTTGACATATTGAACAACTTCAATGATTATTCATCCAACTTATAAAATAGAAAAGTATAAACTGAACCCTAATAATAAAAAAGAAATATTCAAAATGCAAGATTCTAAAATTGATAGAAACAAAATACCTTCTATATGTCTGGGGCTTTGACAACAACCTCATCAGAGTAAGGAACCAGCATCTCAGAGTCCTTTCTAGTTTATGCTGCTGCACAAAATAATAAAAAAAAATCATCTGATGTCGTTGAACAGAACCCTACAAAATTAACACTGACAAACTTAATAAAGAGTTCACATCTTGAACAATTTCAATGATTATTCATCCAACCCATAAACTAAATAAAATAAAAACTGAACTCTAAACATAAAAAATAAATATTCAAAAGGAAAGAGTCTAAAACTGAAAGAAACAAAATACTTTTCATAGGTTGGGGGCTTTCAACAACAACCTCTTTGGTGTGAGGAACCAACATCTTAAAGTCCTTTTCAGATTTTGTTGCTGCACAAAAGAATACAAAAAATTTCAGATCTGATGTCGCAGATTATTGCTTGTTTCTCTTTGATTTCAAAAAGAAAAAAAAAGGAAGAAGAAGAAAAAAGGGAAAGAAGGAAGAAGAAGAAATGGAAGAAGAAAGCAGTGAGTGAGAGAGAAAAAGAGAAGAAAAAGTAGAAGTTTAAAAAACGTACAAGCAATGAATATAGATTACAGAGCATTAAATAATCATTATGCTATAGCTATGTCACATGAAAAGGAAAAAAATTATAAATTGATTGAATAATAGTTAGAATTTTCAAATTGTTACATTGAGTGTCAAAAAGTAAATGAAGGAAGTGTTGAAAAAGCATGCCACATGGAAGCTTAAGAAAGCAGAAGGGTATTGAGGTATTTTCTAGAATATATAATTTTCTTATATGATAGATAACTCATTTGGAAGGCAAGGAACGAAAAGATTTTTCAAAATGAGGAAATTAACGTTGAAAGAATGGTTGAAGAAGCAAAAGTCCTATCCTTGAAGTGGCTCTGATTTAAATCAACGACGTTTTCTGATAGCATTTCGCAATGGTTCACCCATCCTAGGGAGTATCTTGGGATGTTGAATGCCGACAAATAAAGTTTGTGAAATTGCATCGTAGACTCTGTGTACAGTTATGTCTAGGGAGGAACTGCTGACTTGGGCTAGCTGGTAGAAATTTTTGCTTCCTTAGCTGTATGTGGATCGGTTCTGATGGTTTTTGGATTCATCTACAGCGTGTCATCATCAACTTCGAATCAAAAAATCCTATTCAGCATTTTCCTCCTTTATTGGTCTGAGGGGGGCTGGTAGGGGTGTTCAATATCCAACTGTTTTGGCGTGGACAGGGAGGCGGGTGGCGATTTCAGCATTTGGTGTGAAGTCCGTGGCGCTGTCAAATTTTTCGTTTCAAAGCGGTCTGTTTTTGTGTCACAGTTTTGCGGTTTTTGAGTCTGAAAGTTTATATGTTGTATAAGTCTGAAAAGGATTTCTATCAGTGGTGTGTTACTGGTCTTGGTGATATAGTTTCTTATTTAATAAGGTAGCAGTTGGTAGCAGTGGAGTATTTTGGGTCTTGGTGGTCTCGTTTACGGTTTACATGTTAGCAGATGGTTTTGGTGGTCTTGAGATGAATACAGTCTTCTTGTATCATATGTATCCGGATCTCAAACTATGTACTCATGCTTGACATTCCTGATGCCTTATTTTGAATATAGTTTCTTTTTGCATTTCAAAAAAAAAAAATATAGATAACTCTTTTCAAATTTACATTTGTATATGAATATATTTGATATTT
Organism: Vicia villosa; assembly: GCF_029867415.1. Lineage (NCBI taxonomy): Eukaryota > Viridiplantae > Streptophyta > Magnoliopsida > Fabales > Fabaceae > Vicia > Vicia villosa. The sequence continues at coordinate 855,722 of NW_026705199.1, read as the reverse complement.
TATTAAATAAACTTTTTATTTTGCATCACTATCAATAAAATACATATTATTTTAACAATAATTATTTTAATCATTTAATACAATTAAATTTATATAACTCTTTAATCAAATGCACATGTGTGAAGAAGAAAGAGCAATATTAACTTCAACTCTAAATAAATTTCCAACTCGCGTACTTTACACTTCACCGTAGACAATCATTCACTTTCTCCAACACTGAATCATTCATTCAGTGCTTATTACATCTCTGAACTAAAACTGCGTCGTTTTGCCAGTAGTCCCCATCGCCAAAATCACCCTCAAATCGCAGGGCTAGGGTTTACTCTGCATCAATGTCCTCCAAATCAACAACGGAAGATCGCGTATCAGCGTTATGTATAAACGAAGCGTTGACGGACGACGAGCTCCGTTCGATTCTGGCGAGATTTGACAACGACAAAGACAAGGAAACGTTCGGTTTGGTATGTAAGCGATGGCTTCGGTTGCAGAGCACCGAGAGGAAGAAACTCTCCGCACGCGCTGGTCCGCATTTGTTACGAAAAATGGCGGATAGGTTCACGCGCTTGGTTGAATTGGACCTTGCTCAGTCTGCTTCTCGTTCGTTTTATCCCGGGGTTACTGATTCGGATCTTGCTGTTATTGCCAATGGTTTTAGATGCTTGAGGATCCTCAATTTGCATAACTGTAAAGGTATATCAACTGTTTTCATTTTTCTGAACTCTGATTGTGAGTAATTGTGCATTTTAGGGGTTTAGGTGTTCTCTATTATTGTTCTTGCTTGTTTGTTGATTCGATAACTGTGTTGGATTGGGATTCTAATTTCACTAGCTTCTTCAGGTAATTGCTTCATTGGGTCTATTTGTTAAGAGTCCACATTGGGGAGTCTCACCTAAAAAGTTAACTTAGGGTGTGTTTACTTCTGCGGTGAAAATAATTGATTTTGAATGAATTGATTATTTAAAATTGATTCTAGCTATAAGTGAGTGGAAAGTAAATTGATTTATGTTTGGATAAATTTATCTAAAAGTGAGTCGAATTGTAAGTTTCATTGTAAAAGTCACATTTAGACTCAAAAGTTACAAATTCTAGCTTCAAGTAGAATAAATTTTGGAGGCAGAATCAATTCTATTTTAGAAGAACCAAACACTTCAAAATCATTCTAAAATCAACTTTAAACCTCTAGAATTGCTTTTGGCTCTTCCAAAAGCTAAACCAAACATACACTTATTGCCAAGGTATTTCCCCACTAATGGGCTAGTATTTTTGGGATGAGTTCTCCCTTTAGGTTTATGCTCATCATCTTGATATTGATAGTCTGACTTTCCGGAAGGGGCTATTCGAGGGGGGTTATGAACAGGGGATGATTCTTAATATCAATGAGAAAATTGAGTGAAATGTCTTCTAGTGAAGTGTTGTGGAGTGAAAGCTGCATGACATCGATTCTCAAGTTGTGGTGTATTATTATAAGTCCACATTTGAGAGTTTCACCTAAGAAATGAAGCTTATCAGCCAGGGGATTCTCCTACTTAATGGACTAGTATTTTGGGATAGACTCCCTTAAGAGTTACGCAAGTGCAACCCATTACTCTTTGTTTGCATTTGTAAATATGGAGAGAGGACTAAATTAAGAATGTTGTCAAATTTATATGGGTAGCATGTTGTATGATTGTCATGTTATCTAATATGAGTGACAGGTGATGATTGAGGACTGCATACTGCCATTTATATTTAACTCTTATTATTGCTTTAATTATTGAAATTCAAATTGGGATTAACGGGGCATTTTGATGTGTGTTAATATTGATATGCAGGAATTACGGATGTTGGGATGAAAGCTATTGGTGACGGTCTTTCCTTATTACAATCATTGGATGTATCCTACTGCAGAAAGCTGACTGATAAAGGATTGTCCGCCATTGCCAAAGGCTGTTGTGACTTGCGAATATTGCATCTTACTGGGTGCCGATTTGTTACGGATACTATACTAGAAGCACTGTCCGAAAACTGTCATAATTTAGAAGAGTTGGGATTGCAAGGATGCACAAGTATCACTGACAATGGACTGATAAACCTTGCAAGTGGTTGCCGGAAGATCAAATTTTTAGACATTAATAGATGCAGTAATGCCAGTGATGTTGGGGTTACTAGTATTTGTAGGGCTAGTTCTTTTTCTCTTAAGACTTTGAAATTGTTAGATTGCTACAAAATCGGGGATGAAACTATATTATCATTGGCCAAATTCTGTGAGAATCTGGAGACGTTGATCATTGGTGGTTGCCGGGATGTCTCCAACGACGCAATAAAGTTTCTGGCTACTGCTTGTAGAAACAACCTTAGAAACTTGAGGATGGATTGGTGTCTCAACATTTCTGACTCTTCATTGAGCTGTATTCTAAGTCAATGCAGAAACCTTGAGGCACTGGACATTGGTTGCTGTGAAGAGGTGACAGATACTGCTTTTCATCATATAAGCAGCGAGGAGCCTGGTTTGAGTTTGAAGATTTTGAAAGCTAGTAATTGTCCGAAGATCACAGTGGTTGGTATAGGCATTCTTGCGAGTAAGTGCAGTTACCTGGAATACTTGGATGTGAGATCATGCCCACATATTACAAAGGCTGGCCTTGATGAGGCTGGTTTCCGTTTTCCTGATAACTGTAAGATTAATTTTAATGGTAGCATCAGTGAGCCTGCTGTTCTTCTTTGATACTTAATTATTTTTGGAGATTGATTCGATGAAAAGATCCTCCTTTGTAAACTATCTTGTTAAGGCGTGCCTTTAGAAATTTGAGGATAATTTGGTAATGTTAGTTGTCATATGCAGCATAGCGTGTATATCACTGCACTGATTGACTGGTATTGGAAGTATTGTAACATAGTTTGTTAATCTCATCCGTTGTAAATTTTGTAAGAACAATATTGTGATCTTCTTTTGTACAACTGTCGCCACAAATTGTATTTGCTACTTGATTAATAATAATATCATTCCTTTGTGTGACTATTAGTAATAACATGCATTTTTTTTGGGGTATTAGTGATGGAGATATATCAATTTGTTTAATTAAATTCACGAGAGACCTCCTGTACTTTTTTGGGGAATATGTTCGAGTTGGCCTCTTATTTATTTGTACGTGACTTGTAGTTTGGTTTTTAGTGTTTGATATGGGATATTTAGGTGGTTAGGGGTGCAATCGGTTCTTCCAAAGAATTTTAGATTTGTTTTAAGTTTTTCCTCTCTCTAAGTCCTAAGGCTAAAATTAAGGGTAAATACTATAATTTGATACGGTGTTGTGTGTGAAAGAATTTTAGATTTGTTTTTAAGTTTTTCCTCTCTCTAAGTCCTAAGGCTAAAATTAAGGGTAAATAATATAATTTGATACGTTGTTGTGTGTGAAAGAATTTTAGATTTGTTTTTAAGTTTTTCCTCTATAAGTCTTAAGGCTAAAATTAAGGGTAAATATATTATAATTTGATACGCTGTGGTGTGTGAAAGAATTTTAGATTTGTTTTTAAGTTTTTCCTCTCTCTAAATCCTAAGGCTAAAATTAAGGGTAAATATATTATAATTTGATACGCTGTGGTGTGTGAAAGAGTCTGTTTGTTTGTAAAGATAAGTTTAAAGATAAGTTTTCTAGTGGTTCGTTATCAAATGTGAAAGAGATGGAGGATAGAAGTTTCTTTTTCCTTGCGTGAAGTTGGTTTCATCACAAAGCCCAATTGAACTCTCTATCCTTCATCAATTGACTTTAGAACTTTATATTGTGGCTGATTCAATAAGGAATCATTGTTATTTTCTTGAGATTTTGGTATGCTTTTGATGGTTTTGTAGTTAAACTCTCTATCCTTCTACGATTTCGCTTTAAAACTTTATCTTGTGGCTGATTCTGTAGCATATTTGTTTTCTTGAGATTTTGGTATGCTTTTGGTGGTTTTGTTGTGTGAACTTTAACTTGGTTCTGGTTGGGTGTTGTCTTGCTGTTTGAGTAGTCGGGGAGCATTTTTTTCTTTGTTTTTGTATGTTGTGTTAGTTGTTGTGGCCGCATGTAGTTGTTTTTTTTCAGTTTTATTGTGCTTTTTTGTCATTTGTTGTTTTGCTGGCTTGACACTCGTTTTTCCGATTGATTTTCTTGTGTGTATTTTGTTATCAACTTTCACCATGCTTTAATAATATATTATTTGACTATTAGAAAAATTGTTTAATCAAATATTTTAAGTTCTATTTAAGAGAAAAAAGGGATATGCCCTGACAGTGTAAAAATATTTTACACCGTCAACCAATTACAACCATGTATCTAATTAAAGCACAATTTTAATTTAAAAAAATTAATATGACATGGCAAATGTAAGTCTTTTGATTGGATGTATGTGTAAAGTTTGTTTACACTGTCAGTGCACTACCTTTAAACTCTCTATTTAATCATGCTAATACAATAACATTAAAGTTATTGTTAATATGTGACAGTTATTTAAGATGTAGCTTGCAAGAAAGCAAAAGCACACAATATGACAGGAAAAATCAATCAAAGATAAGAGAGGATTAGAAAAAAAAATGATTTTCCAAACTAGTAAACAGTAATTGTCACAAATCTCTCACACAGAGACATTAGTTTCTAATTACTTATCGATTGATTTATCTTTGAAAATGAACCGTTAAATAAGACCCACTAAAATAATTATCAAATAAAAGAAATGAGAAAGATACTTATCAATTCCTAATTCAATAATAATATTATTTAATTCACAAAAAAAAAAAAATCGATAATATTATTTCAATAACCACTACCATTGCTAGTATCATTGTTCTATCTTACGATAAAAAAAACCGATCGAAGCGACGAATCAACCACCACTCTCTCCGCCGCACCATGTCGGAAGCACCGTCTCAGCCACCACTCCCCTCCTCCGAGACACCTCCTCCTTACTGGTGCTACCACTGCGACAAACACGTCTCCGTTGAAACGGTCGCTAATGTCCCCGACGTCATCTGCGGCGATTGCAAAAACGGTTTCGTCGAATCCATCCCCACACCTTCTCGAACTCGCTCACCGTCCTCTTCCTCCGATGATCCTTACTTTGGTTCCCAATTTCTTCAGGTTCTTCGCCTAATCGCTGAATCGTCGCGTGAAGACGACGTGTCTCCTCCCCCTCCTCCGAGTCGTTCTCCGGAAGAGGATTTTCTTAGGATCGAACTCAGTGGTTGGAACCACAACGAGGAAGATGACGATGATGCGTTTCACACCGACGGTGAAGATGATGAAGGTAGCGTCGAGGAGGTGGAAGATCGACCTGGCAACGAGGATCCGAATATGGACGATGAAGATATGAGACGAAGGAGACGCGATCTGTTACGGCATCGGATTAGGGATTTGGCGACGCGGACTCGAAGTATGCAGAATCGGATCTTGGATTGGGCCGAGATTTTGATGGGATTGGAAGATAATTCGATTGAATTTCGTCTTCAGGGACCGGAATCGGAGCGGTATGTTGGAAATCCAGAGGATTACGTTGACGCGGCGGATTATGAAGCGTTGCTGCAGACGCTGGCGGAGAGTGATGGAAGTGGGAGGAGAGGAGCTCCGCCGGCGTCAAAGTCTGCTGTGGAAGGTTTACCGACGGTTAAGATTGCGTCGGAGAGTGAAGTGGTTGCTTGTGCTGTGTGTAAGGATATGCTTGGTGTTGGAGACATGGCGAAGAGATTGCCGTGTGGGCATGAGTATCATGGAGATTGCATTGTTCCGTGGTTGAGTAGTAGAAATTCTTGTCCTGTTTGCAGGTTTGAGCTTCCAACAGATGATAAAGAGTATGAAGAAGAGAGAGCTTCGGGTTCGGGGCGCGGTGGAGCTTCCGCCGTGTGAGTGAGTATGCTCTGTTGAATCATTGTAATATATTCCATGCTTTCTATCTATCTTTTATGGACTTCCTTTTTTTAATTTTTGTTGTTAGTGTAATTTCATCCAAGCTTGCTCTATCACTGTTTTAATTATTCCAAGCTTTTGACACTAGTTGGTTTCTTAGCTCTGAGATGCTGTGATACTTGTAAATAGCTTTTGGATCAATGTGATCACATTATTTATATGGAATGTGCTGTTTATCACCACTTGGTTGTGTTCATTTTCATGTTGTCAATTGCAGATAGCATATATTGTTTAAACTCTGCTATGCAATAGTGTGCTATAGCGGCTATTTGACAATATTTTCTGCTAAATAGCTATACAGTAGCATATTGCAGAGCAATTGCGGTTTGTTTAAATTCTGCAATGCTATAGTGAATGTTTAACAACATTGGCTCGTTTTATCTTTTGATTACTGGACTTGCTTTCACCGTGTGTTTAGTTTGTGGAATAACCCTACAGGTTTAGTGTGTTGTTTGATCTTTGAGGTCCATATTTTTCCTTGAGAAGATTGATCTTGTTATTTCATAGATGAAATGTTGTTTAGCAATTAGGAAGGGAGACAGGGCTAGGCATAGCATCTTCTAGTCTCATGATTTTTTTTAATTGAATTACAACTGGTCATTTCAGTAGGAGTGCGCCAATTCGATAGCAATTTTTTTGTAATCATTATGTGAGTGGGCATTAAGAGCCAAATATCAATCTATCCCTGAAGAGAGGTATATGCAAATAACTGAGGTCCAAGATTTACAATCAACCGAGTCTCAAGCTTACATTCAATTGGAACCGTTGAGGTCCAAAGGTTTACACTGGACCAGTCTCGAGCAGACATTCAATTGGCACTGTTGGATAAAGTTTGAGTCATTAGATCTGCTTGGATTGTGCTTTTCCTATTAAGCATCTTATTTCATAATGGTCATGGCTCTATGAAGCTAGAGTAAGAATCTTGTACATGTATGAACCTTCAGTTCAGTGATCTCTTAAAGGAGAGGCGCCAGTATTACTTTAGAGGAAGATAGTGATGGTTAATTATCATACACACGGCAGCAGTGTTGGCTAGTAACGGTGGTGTATTGCAGGCACTCAAAGTTCAAGTTCGGGTGTGCATGAAAGAGGTGAGTGAGAGGTTTTGAGTGAATACATACGGTTAGAAGAGGTGTAGCATTCTTTATATAGGATCTTGAGTCAGTATTAGCGGAGTACCATTTCTGGTAGGATTTTAAGTCCATTTCTGGTAGGATTTTAAGTGACAGCTAACGACTTCTATCTCCATAACTGTTCTTGAGTTGGCTGTTACTACCAATGTTTAGCGGGAACTTCATTTTGGCTTCAAAATAGCTTGAGGCTGACCGGTGCAGAAATTTATGGTATGACAACACTTTGATGATTCTTTTTTCCTACTAGAGACCCTACTAAAAGAATCGCAGAGGAGTTTGGAATTGGTTCTACTATCCATTTTGTTAGATATTAATGTTACTAATAACTTCGGAGTCCTCTCGTCTCAGGCTTTTGTTATATTTTGTAACCAATGTCTCGGAAAGTACAGTTTATCTCTTATTTTGTTAATCTGTTTGCCAAACTAGTTCCACTGATGTAGGTCAACAATCAGACTCCGTTTGAAATCATTTACGTAAGTGAATGACTTGTAAATATCAATAATGAAAAGAAAGAAAAAAATCCATATCCTCAGTATATTAAAGAAGGAACACTTACATATTCTGATCTATTTGATGTGTTTAATATAAATATTTGAAAAGGCGATGTCTTCATGTTTTTCACAATTTTGTCCTACCTAAAAGCAGCAAACCCAATTTTGTTAGTTTAACCAAACTTTGGTTTTGTGGAAGACACGTTGATCAACCGATCAATGGTGGCATGTTTGGTTGTCTCTCTACCTTTCGTTTCGTAAAAGGTGCACTTGTCATCTTCAAAAACTTAAAAAAAATGCATTATACTTAGAGGTGTACATGGGCCTGTTTAGGGTGGGTTTGGACAAACTCAATCCTCAGTTCATATATGACACTCCGGTTTAGATAAAGTGAAATAACCACCCACTACATCAATGAGTCATCTTTTTTCATATCATAAATTAATAAATGATAACATGAACTAATAAAAGTTATCATAAATACTAGTAACAAACATAAAATCGTATTAACATTATAATAATCAAAGACTAAAATATTCAAAATTAGTTAAAATCATGGTTTATTAAAATAGTAAATGTTCAAGAGAATAAAATTTCAACAACTAAGTTATTATTCATCAAAACTATTAAAATTGTAAAACTAAGTGTTTTATTAGTGGGTCTATGGGTTATTCGGGTTTGGGTCTGGCTTTGCCCGAAACTCGGATTTTTTAGTGAATTTTTTAATTTTTAAACCCATACCCACCCAATTATCCGACCCAACCCAGTTTTATGGATTTTTTTGGGTGGGTTTGACTGGGTTTTGTGGGTTGACCCAACCCATGTACACCTCTACTTATACTAATAATATAGAAAGAAAACTAGAAGGGAATAACATTTAGGCATGACAACAAAACCCGTATTCATGGATATTCACCCGAACTTCTCTGAAGTTGACGGAAAAAAATCTGCTTTGATTGAGTTTGAATTTGGATTTTAGGTTTTTTTCGATTATAAAATATGGAGGCGGATCGAGTAATGAGAACACTAGTTTTTACCCCGAATCCGTCTCGTTTATTTCATTATGCATATTATTATTTATATTTAATAATTTATATTATTAAATACTCCCTCCGTCCCAAATTATAAGAGAAATTTACTTTTTAGATTCATTGAATAATTACTGTATCTGGTCTGCATATAGACCAGATACATTAATTATTCAATGAATCAAAAAAGAGAATTTCTCTTATAATTTGGGACAGAGGGAGTATGTGGTTAATATTTTGATAATTTAATTTGTATTTATTATTTAAAATATTTGAAATGTATGTATCAAACTTTTTGAGTTTGTTTTGTTTTATTAGTTATAATGTAATTTGACTTTGAAAAAAATAAATAAATATTTTCATTAGAAGAATTAATTTTATTAAATGGATACTGGCGGGACGGGGATATTCGAATCTAACTCGAATCTGTTTGAGATGGGTTTGAGTTTTAATTCTTCATTTTCGGTTGGATTTGAGGGCGGAGAACGAGAATTGTTTGGGGATTCAAATTTAAGTTTTGGAGGAGTAAAAACCATCAGATCACTTTACACCTTCATCAATACATTTGAGTAAGTTTCTCATTTAGCTTATTTTATTTTTTGAGTAATGTATTAGCTCAAATATATTAGTTTTAATGCATTAGATATCATTAGCATTTGAAATAGATTATGCGTAGACTTTGTTTATATGATTTGAATGAGTTTGGATGATACTTAGATATAAAGTGAAGGTAAAACTTCAAATTAAAAGGGTTAGCCAATGAAGAATGACATAAAATTTGTGTATATAACAAAATTAATGACAAACGTGTCTTGGTGATAGTTTGTCAAACTATAAGGATATAAAATATATTGTGTATGATAATTATACTAATATGACAAAAGTGTCTTGGTTTGATGATAATTAATAAATGCTATCAAGAGTACATAAAGTTTATTCAAATATTCAAATTTTATTAAAGTTGTAAAATTGTAAATATTCAAAGTTAATTAAAGTTGGAAAATCATGCAATTTTTTGAAGAAATGATTGACAAGGATATGATGTCTTTGGATATAATTGAAGATAATGAAGACCTCATTAGAGATGTGGAACAAGTCCAAATCTAAGTAATCATTGATAGTGAAAACTCAACTCATAGTTGATTAACATTAAGTCTTGAGTTCAATGATGAAAGTACACTATTAGAGTGATCCAAGTACTTGATGATAAATACATCCTAATGGTAAAAGTACTTGGACCATAAGAATAAATGTGACAAGATGAAGTTTTCCTTTTAAGATGCATATAGTATATGTTTGCTGGAATGCATAATTAGAGGTGCATTTATGATATAGTCTACCTATATGAGAATAAGGTGGTGCCGCTTCATAGAGTTCAAGGGCTTGACTTTTAAATTCTCATGAAAGAGAAATGAGACACAAGACTTTATTAAATGTGTCATATTAATAATTCGATTAATGGTACTGAGACTTCATGTGTGAGTTATGCACACTTGTTCTAATGAATAATTGGTTCAAAGTTTGTCTACCAATCTATTTAGGAATGAGTGACAATTTAACTTACTAAGTAATGGTTCAAATTGTAAGATACCTTTATCTAAAATCATGCAATTTCTTGAACAATAGATTTAAATATATTTTGAAAATGGTGGGAGATTGTCAGTGAGATTTCCAAAATATTTAATTGATAAATAATATTGATTAAATTAATTTCATGAATCTTTCATATAATGAATGGAAATGTGGTGCACTGGTTGAGGCGTTTGATGTTGATCCAAAGGTAATATGTCTGAATCTTGATTTGAACAATTTTTTAGATTTATTTGGACAAAAGAAGCTTACCACCAGACCAACACAACTTATCTTGAGAATTTTGAATGTTATTAGTATATAACTGTTCACAAGAATAAATATCTGTGATTGACATGCTTAATGTGAATATGCGATTCTGTCAATAATTCTTGGCTTGATGCCTTTCTCATTATTATTTCTGGTATATATAGAGGTTACAGGGTTATACAAGTAATTACACAATTAATTACATTTAATGAGAACAAATCAATATTTGTTTCCCTTATTCTAGGAACAAACAATTAATCTATAAGTAAACTAATTCCTATTGACATCCCCCCTCAAATTGATGCTGCTGGTCAATGAGCATCAATTTGCTAACAAGAAACTGATGACGTGGACGCGGAACAGCCTTGGTAAGAATATCTGCAACTTGCAACTGAGTACTGACATGAGGAAGTGATATTATTCTATCATCATACGCGTCACGGATTGAGTGACAATCAACTTCGATATGTTTGGTGCGTTCATGAAAAACAGGATTTGCAACGATTTGGATGGCACTTGTATTGTCAGCAGAAAGTGAAGTTGGCTCTGTTTGAGGAAATCCAAGTTCAGCCAAAAGTCCACGAAGCCAAATGATTTCGGAACAAGCAGCAGACATGGCACGATACTCAGATTCAGTAGAAGATTTAGAGACTCTCGCTTGTTTCTTACTTTTCCATGAAATCAATGAAGAACCAAGAAACATGCACCAACCAGTGACAGATCGCCGAGTATCTGGACACCTTGCCCAATCGGCATCACTATAAGCACTCAATGTAGGAGTAGTTCCAGCAGGAAAGAATAAACCACGATGAGAGCTTCCCTTCAAGTAGCGAATTATACGACGAACCGCAGCTAAGTTAAGATGGCGAGGAGAATGCATAAATTGACTTACTTGTTGAACAGCAAAAGATATGTCAGGGCGAGTAATAGTCAAGTAGTTGAGGCTACCCACAAGTTGTCGATACAATAAGGGATCAGGCAAAAGATCACCATCATCACGATGATATTTAACATTAACCTCAAGAGGAGTATCTACCGGAATAGCCGATTCAAGACCAGCCATAGAAATCAAATCTGTAGCATATTTGTGTTGATGGAGAAAAATGCCCTTTGATGTAGAATGAACCTCAAGACCAAGAAAATAATGAAGATTACCCAGATCTTTCATGTGAAATGCGGCCTGTAACTGTTGCTTAAGTCGCTGAATGGAAGCATGATCAGAACCAGTAATAACCATATCATCAACATATAAAAGAAGCAGAACAATACCCGCAGACGTGCTATGAATAAATAATGAGGAATCATACTGACTCTGAGTAAAGGAGAATCCAAGTAGAGTGGAGCGGAATTTCTCGTACCATGCTCTAGGTGCCTGTTTCAAACCATATAAGGAGCGTTTGAGCTTGCACACGCCTTTAGATGAAGAGAATAAGCCTTGAGGTGGAGTCATATATATATATCTTCTGTCAGGTCACCATGAAGAAAAGCATTCTTCACATCCATTTGATGAAGAGACCACCCACTAGAAGCAGCTATAGATATGATCGTGCGAACAGTTGTCATTTTGGCAACCGGTGCAAATGTCTCATCATAATCAATTCCATATTCCTGCTTGTTTCCTAAAGCAACCAAACGAGCCTTGTAACGGTTGAGGGACCCATCAGAATTCAATTTCACAGAATACACCCATTTGCAACCTATAGGTTTGACATCAGGAGGACTAGAGACAAGATCCCACGTGAAATTCTCTTGAAGAGCTTGAAGCTCTTCATTCATTGCTTTTATCCATCGCACATCTTTAATAGCCTGTGAGTAACAAGTAGGAATAGATATGCTAGAGAGTGTGGCAGTCAAGGAAGTATGTGAGGAATCATACCTGTCTGGTGAATATCTATCTGGTGTGCGTGATATTCGACCAGAACGTCGTGGTTCAACCGGTACAGGATCAGGTGACGGTTCAGCGTCGGGAAGGGGTGTGGGAACCCGTTGCCTGTGTTTTCTGACATATACATGACCTGGTTTATAACGTTCAATAGATTGAGGCATTTTAATAGAAAACTTAGGAAGAGTAACAATATCATGAATGGCAGGAGAAACACATGGAAACATAAACTGATTATCAAAAAATCTCACATTTCTAGAAATGCGAAAACGATGGTTAGTGACATCATAACACACAAATCCCTTATGAGAATGACTATACCCCATAAATGCACATTGAACAGACTGCGCTCCAAGCTTATGCCTTTCAAATGGAGGTAAGTGGACAAAACAAACACACCCAAAAGTATGCAAATCACTATAATTAGGCTGAATTTTAAAAAGGCGAAAGAATGGAGAATCAAAATCAATAACCGTAGAAGGAAGACGATTGATCAAGAATACGGCTGTGGAAAGAGCCTCTACCCAAAATCGGGATGGCACAGAAGCTTGAAGAAGTAAGGTGCGCGTTACATCAAGTAAATGGCGATTCTTTCGCTCTGCCATCCCGTTTTGTTGAGGGGTATTGGGACAAGACCGTTGAGACAATATCCCTTTTTGTTGAAGGTATTCCTGAAATTCATGAGACATATACTCACCTCCTGAGTCAGAGCGGAAAATTTTAACACTTGCTTGAAATTGATTTTCAACATATGTCAAAAACTTCTGAAACATAGAAAACACTTCAGACTTATATCTAAGAAAGTATATCCAAGTAAAACGGCTGTAATCATCAATAAATGTGACAAAATATTTATAGTGAGCATGAGATGCTGCAGGAGACATTCCCCACACATCACTGTGAATCATCTCAAAACAAGTAGAAGCACGATGAGCACCTGACGGAAAAGGAAGTGTTTTACTTTTAGCCAATTTGCAAACAGAACAAGAAATAGAAGCAGTACAAGCATGTTTATTTCCCAACAAACCAGTTTTAAATAAATGAGACAAAACAACAGAATTAGGATGGCCCAATTTTCTATGCCAATCCTCATAAGAGTTCAAAACAACATTACACGCAAAAGATAAATGACTCGAACTAAACTGGAGCGGAAACAGTCTTCCCACTTTAGGCCCCTTCGCGATCACCTTCCCCGACACCTGCTCCTGCACAAGACAACCATCATGAGAAAAATTAACATTACAATTGTTATCCACCAATTGACCAACCGACAATAAGTTGGAAGCAAGTCCGGGTGATACGAGCACGTCACGAAAGTTAGAGTTTATGTCACCAACATCACTGATAGAAAGTTTACTACCATCAGCAATTTGAATTTGTCGATGACCATTATAGGAATGTAAATTTTGCAAGTATTCAGAGGAACCCGTCATGTGATTGGATGCACCCGAATCAAGAAACCATGGTTGAGATGCATTAGAAGACTTACCCTGAATTCCCAAGGCTGAAAGAGCAGAAAGTACCATTTGTTGAATCACTTCGGGTTGTAGAACACCACCAGTAGATGTATCAGTATGGAGAGGACCAACTGTAGAGTTGGTAGTGGCATGGAATGCTTGAGCTGAACGTTGTGTTGGTCGGGGAGGACGTGTGGGACAATCAGAGATGATATGACCCTGTTGTTTGCAATAGTTGCAAAACTTCTTACTGCAACTGCGAGCCAAATGTCCAAATTGTTTGCAAGAAAAACATTTGACTTGTTGCATATCACGACTCTTTCCTCTACTTTGAGCAGCATATGCAATTGCTATAGGTTCGGAATTGACAGCATCATGAGACATGGTTCCTTGAGTAAGTAGACGTTGTTCCTCCCTAAGAAGTTCACCGACACAAGTATCCAAAGAAGGAACATGATTCCTATTGAGCAAAGCACCTCTGACAACTTCAAATTCTGGACGAAGTTTCATAAGAAATTGATCTCGGCTACTAGTGTTGTAGACCTCCTGGACATCCGCAAGGGAACTCTTGGGAACATTAACATGTATAATCGCAGAGTGTTCGGTCCACAAATTCAAAAAACCAGAATAATATTCTTGAACTGACAGATTACCTTGTTGGTAATTGGCTATCTCTAGCTCCAACTGAAAACGTTTGGCTGCATTGTCCTGATTGTAAATACGCTTTAAATAGTTCCACATCTCTTGAGCAGTGGAAAAAGATCGCAAATTATTAATCATCTGAGGATCAATAGTACCAAGAATCCAAGTGATAATTTGAGCATCTTTGGTTTCCCATGCATCTAAATCGGTTGTCTCTAACGGTGCCATAGAGATATCATCCAAGTGACTCCATAATCCCTTCCCTTTAACATACATTCTGAATTGAAATTCTCAAGCTGAATAATTTTTGCCGGTAAAACGAACACAAAAATTATCTCTTTCCTTTTCCGAAGCCATGGTAGCAATTGTCAAATAACAAAGATGCTGGAAAAAGATACTACACGTTGCAAGTATAAGCAAATATATATATATATATATATATATATATATATATATATATATATATATATATATATATATATATATATATATATGTTTCACTTGAAACCAATTAATAAAGCCTAACAAATATGTGTCGTTGGAACTTGTTTACAAGAGAAAGAAAAGATGCCCTAGATGAATACAGTACTGCTGCCTTTCTTGATTGTCAATTTTTTTTTTTCTTTCTTATCAACGTGAAAAGAAAAAAAAGAAAAACTGGAATAAAATACTTGCCGACACCTACGAGAGCACGGCCAAATCAAACACAATTTGCGAATAAGGAGCAACACCGAAATTGCAACTTGTGAGCACGACCATGAACTGATTCGAAGAACGATTGTAAGTACCAAAGATCACAATCGCAAGCTTGGAAGAAATTATCGAGAACCGAGATCTGCCGAGATGATTTCAAGAACGACCCAGTGGAGTGTCGCTGAATAAAGCCAAGATTAACCTAAAATTCACAGGTTTGATCGAAAACCTTCTGATACCATGTCAATAATTCTTGGCTTGATGCCTTTCTCATTATTATTTCTGGTATATATAGAGGTTACAGGGTTATACAAGTAATTACACAATTAATTACATTTAATGAGAACAAATCAATATTTGTTTCCCTTATTCTAGGAACAAACAATTAATCTATAAGTAAACTAATTCCTATTGGCAGATTCATGTTAAGGTTTTAAAAGTATTCTGAAGGGTATTCGCCGGATAACCTTTTTGCTTCTACTTTGTTTAAATTGGTAGGGTGAATCGAACTTAAAACTTAATGTAAACACACGCTTTAAAATTTATTTTGTGCAGCTTTCATCATATCATTTTCATCTTTTTCTTGTTCATGTTTTGCATTAGGCACTCAACACAAGATCTAACAGATCTCTAAGGGTGGAGATCTTTGGGAGGCGTGTGATTGTCGTCTCCGCCTCTAGAACCAAGAGGGGGAGATTGGTGAGACTTGGAGGGGTGATGTTCTAGCTATTCGAGAGCCACGCGGTGTTGCAAGATGGCGTCATTGAGGATTTTTTAAGGTGTGGCTATCATGTTGTACTACTTCTCGCTGTTTGTGACCTCTATAGGAGTATGAGTCTATTTGTCTATTTTTTTCTCCTCATAGGAACCTTTCAGCTTGGAGATATGCATTTTTTTGTCGTTGCACCAAATTGTAGATGTTAGTGATCGATTCTTCGCTCCTTGCATTTTAAGGTTAGTCTGATGCAACTGCTAAGAAGGCTAAAAGGGCGGAAAAATCAGGAAAGCGCTTTGATTGATAGGTGGAGAAGTTGGAGGACATAAGATAGTCGGAGAGGTTACTAGGACTGTACAGGCTCCACCCACAAGATAAGATGAAACTTCTAGCGTGGGAGCGAGGACTGGTGCGGTGACTTCCTCTGCAAAGACATTGCAATGAAAGGATATTCGAGCTGATTTATAAGCTACCATTGTCGGTGAAAAGAGTTGGAAGACGGTCCCCACATATCACCTCAATATTGTGGTGCAAAACAGAAGATTGATGACATCTGAGTATGAGCTCTTCTGATGCGGTGGTGTTGATCTTCGGTATGATAGAGCAGGGGTGTGTTTGCAAGGTTCACACTCTAACATCCAAGTCAATAAAGTCAGAGAAGTGTAACTTGCAAGAATGAATGGAAAACTACCTGTTATGGCGCGTGAACGAGCTTATATAGGATGAACTGTTAAAACCACTCTCAATTATACAGACGCAGAATATGAGAGACTGTCTAATTGAATCTGATAGCTGAAGATGGATAACTGATTTGAATTATGTATGAGGTCCTCTAGCGAAGGTCTACCACGTGTTCACCGCCCTTCATGCAAGTGTATTCTAGATGGGGTTTTTGGTGTTGGACCTTGTGTGCCATTTGGCCAACCCATAACTCTTTTCAATAAAGAAACAATTTAAGTTTTTTTCCTTTTAAATATTGTTTAGTGTGTCATTCAGCATTATAGTTGGAAAGTTACCTTTCTGACCCGGACAAACTTTTTCTTAAACATTATTTAGTCTGTCATTCATCTTTATAAGTTGGCACGTTAGCTTTTTCATGCCAAACCAACCTCAGTTCTGTTATAAAAATAATAAATCAAATAAAAATAAAGGGACCACTTGCAATTAAATAAAAGCATATACTTAATTTGTCAAATCCTTAAGATAAGATTTGCAGTTTTTATAATTAGTGAAATTCAGTATGAAAAGTGAAGATCACATGCTGTTTTCTTGAAAGAAAGACAGATGTTGATGATCTATGTAAAAGAACAACAACTAGCTTTTTATATTAACAATATAATGGAACATATTTGTACACATTTAGAACCTCTGCAACTTCAAAAAATAATTGATGAAGCAGTAGGGATAAACAATTTGACTATTTCTACTTTTCTCTCTGAGATCGATAGATAGCCTGTTGGAGATATCTTAAAGCTTTTCGGTAATTAAAAAAACCCATAAACCAGAAGTCAAAACCATCCACGGTAACTATTTCTATGTACTTTTCCGAAGGTTTCTTCACATTTTGACTTTGGTTGACATGTTCTATCTTTTCATGTGGAATAGAGACCTGAAATAGTATATACACATTAAGGTTAAGGCCGAAGACAGATAAAAAAAATTGCGAGCATTGACATAGAAATTACAAAAAAAGTAAGAAAATTCACCTTATAAGGAACTCTAATAAATTCTCCTTTTGGAGAAGTGATCTTGATGGATTTCTCACTGCAAAAAGCAACTTTGTGAGTGGATATGAAGAGTAGGCCAGCTATAGGACCTGAGGTGGTTGATAAGTAGCACTGTGAGGCTTTCAACAACTTCTCTCCATCTTTAACACTAAAAAGTTGCATAAACACTTTCTCTACTCCTCCAACTTGAAGAATTCTCGCTCCCAACCTCAATTTCCCTTTTATAGTATCTGTCATCTTAGTTAGAACTGAATTTAATTTACCTGAAAAATATAAAAATGACCATGATCAATAAAATTAAATATGATGTAAGTATTTGATTGATGAAATACATACTTGGTAATGTAGATGTGTCTTACCCTTCTTTGACTTTGTGATAGACTTGCAGTATTTGCCAGAAGAATCAGGCAAGTATCTCTTTGAGGACTTCCCAACCGGATAAGTTGAGCTCATAGAGATTCCATTAAGTAGGTCATGAAGAAATGAAGTATTCATTTTAGTGTTTATCTTTTTCTTGGCTTTGAGGATTTTGTTTCTAGCTTGTAAAAAAAATTGAAGAGGTCTAGGAATCTGGTTGATGAATGATTGTATTGTAAATGAGTATATATATGATTAAAAGGAAACAAGGTGAGGGTTGAGCTTTTTTGGAGGATGAGTCAGCTAGGGATCATCATGAAGACTAAAAGAAAAAAAGCAATTCAAAAGTTGAAGATTGCATGTCTAGTTGTCTACAGGAAACAAATAATAATAGTTTTGTTTGATTGGTCAATACCACGTGGCTATGATAAAACATATGCTAATAAAAGGGAGTGATTAAAGCTTTCTGAGCTGGAATGAAGCCTTTCTGATGCAATACATTCATGTACTAGGGATAGAGAAATTGGATATTTAGGTGAAAAGAAAATAGTCAAATCACTCCCACAGAAAAATAAACATTTGCATAATAAGTAATTGAGCCTAATAACTTTTCAGTAATTGGGTAGCAATGCTTATAAAAAGAATGCCAGTTGCCAGTCTTAACTTTGTGATGACACCCTTCTTTAACTTCTCTTTTGATAAGGCCACATGTATAATTATACTATATTCTTCAACCATAAGATGGTCATAGAGCACTATGCATATCCATCTGGCTGTCATTGTTTGCAAACAGCATACTGCTCAACTTAGTTTTCACTGCTACAAAAATTTCACATGAGATTTCAAGATTTTATTCACTATATAATCAGTTGAAGTACAAAATTGACTTATAACTAAACACAAGTAAAGGCTGAATAGAGTAGACAGCACACATGAGACTGATATGTTTAGATTTGTTTAGACATCATAACCACTTTAATGTTACTTATTTTGGGATGACCTTAATTTGAAGAAATTGGGAGGACCACAAACATTGTATTTTAAGATAATTGACTATTGTATTTTAGAGCCTTGCATTTCTAGTTCTACCAGATAAAGTGAGCTTACTGGATAAGGTTATGGAACATAACATTGTGTTGGTAGAAACTAGAAATGGATTGGTAACTGAAATCTGGCCTCCGGTCGGCTACTGACATATTATGCTGACAGCTGACCTATGTAGCATTGACATTTCGTATCGAAGGCATATTATACATTTCAATTACTTTTATTTGCTTAAAGTATTGTATCGGTATTTGTGTAAGTGCTTAGTTGCACCTGCCTTTCAAGTTTAAGGGAAAAAGGAGATTGGCAAATCATTACCACATCATCCTAAGTGATGGTGGTGCATGATGCCAACAATTTGTTTACTCATACAAGATATTTCTTAACTTTTTTTGCTACCTTCAAGAAAAATTAGAAAAGTTACCATATCAGAAAGTTAGAATGCCACAAAGTTAGAATGCCACAAAAGTTAGAATGCCACTACTCGGATATTTTTGTACCATCTTTTTAAGAAAGAAGCTAAACACACCATGATGTCAAAATATTATCTTGAATAAAAAGCACTTCAAGTTGGCATGCCAGGAGTGTCTTTATTACATCAACAAAGATCATGGTTGAGTCATCCCACAAGATTCACTTCCAAATCTCAATGCCTTTAAGTCATACATTCCTTAGAATACAAGGGATAGATCAAACGAAGTTAACATAGCTTCGTTAGCAATCTAGTAGACAATTCCTCTTTCGACAAAACACATACCTTATTCATGAGATAGATGTAGGAACTCCAACTCAATAAGTTTTTCCTATAAAATAACAAGTCAAAACACCGCATCTAAAAGCCTAAAAAGACTCATGAGTGGTTGAGAAAACTACGCAAACGAAGGTTCCAATAGGATTAGATAGCTGGCAAATAGTTAAACAAAATCAAAAGTATAACATAGTATGACACAAGTGGTGGATACTTAATCTTTTAACTATTAGTCCAGTATCAATCCCTGACATGCATATGTAAAAGCAGTAGCACATTTGCTTAACCAAAAAAGGAAGAATAAAAAGCGTAGGCCAAACCTGGGTGACTGGCATGGCCACTTTCTGTTGCTGTTCCTGCAAGTAAGGGAACGCGCTTTGTGTTGTTTATTTATTTTTGAATAATAACAGACTTAGCTTAATATGAAGAAATTGAGAGGACATTAAGAGATGGCACACATGTTTCTGAAAAGGGAATTACCACAACATTTCCATGTGCATCCATGTCATTCCAAATGGACCTGCATGAACATGATTCTTGCATTTCTTGTTTCTACATTAATAAAAAACTACAGCAATTGTATATTATCATTCAGATTTTGCCGAGTTTGACTGTATTTGGAAAAAGGACAAGTGAAAAAAGAACATCAGCAACCCAATTTAGTAGCTCCTTTCCAACATATGCTGTGATCTGATATCATCCATTACAAGATGAAATCCCTCATTTGAGTAAATAACTAAAAAATAAGAAAAATAATTTTATTAATAATTTAAATAGGTAATGAAATCAGTAGCATTGCAGTTATATTATATATAAGTTATATAGAATGAAAATGAAATTAGATATAAGTCAGTTACATATCGTAGTTAAAACAGTGCAGTTCTCCAAAGAGTTGGCCGACAACATGTCATATGCATACCATGGAATCTTTCTCCTCAAGATATATAACCCTTTCTCTAAGCCTCTAAAAATAAACTCTTTTAAGTTTTTTTTTACAAAAAAACTAACTTATATCTTTCTTCTTTACCATCTCTTTCTTAAAGCAAACAAACAATCTATGTCCTATGATGTCAAAATATTATCTTGAATAAAGTCCTTCAATTGTCATGTCAGCAGTGTCTTTATTACATCACCAACATCATGGTTGAGTCATCCCACTAAAGGCTCAAGATTCACTTCCTACTTTTCATCCCTTTAAATACCACCACCTTACAATACTAAGGGACTGATCTAACCAAGTGGCCATAGCTTCCTTAACATTCTACCAACAAAACACAAACCTTATTCATCATTCAACATGCAGACATCACTTCTTCACGAGCTAGTTGTTCCAATCATACATGACCAATTTCAAAAGTCGGATAACAGATACTTACTTGATTCTGCCTCTCATCCATGTCAATATCCATCTAAACATCAAAGCAAATGTAAGACTTTCTTTCCCTTTACAGAGTACAGATAGATGAATCACGATTATCTATCCTAATTTCATTAAGTATTAACGATTTTACTAATATACAGTGCTTCAATGTTTCAGGTTGAGCAAGTTCTAACCAAAAAAAGCGCAACAGGAAGGCAAATAGTAATTCTGAAACTTCAGCGAGACTTGGGACAAACATATCTGAAACTATTAAAAGGAAGTTGAGCTTAGGAGCAAGAATTCTTCAAGTGGGTGGAGTGGAGAAAATGTTCATGAAATATTTTAGTGTGATCAAGGGGGAGAGGCTGTTGAAAGTTTGCCATTGTTATCTGTCTACCACATCTGGCCCTCTAGCTGGTCTCCTCTTCAGCTCCACTGAAAAGGTTGCCTTTTGCAGTGACAGATCAATAAAAGTCTTTAATCAGAAAGGTCAAATGTGTAGGATTCACTATAAGGTCAAATGTGTGTGCAAGCTCAAACGCTCATTATACGGCTTGAAACAAGCGCCTCAAGCATGGTATGAAAAATTTCGCTCCACTCTACTTGGGTTCTCCTTTACTCAGAGTCAGTATGATTCCTCTCTATTTATTCCTAGAACATCTACTGGAATTGTCTTACTTCTTCTGTATGTTGATGATATGGTTATTACTGGTTCTGATCATGCTTCCATTCAAAGCCTTAAACAACAGTTACAAGCATCATTTCATATGAAAGATCTTGATAATTTGCATTATTTTCTTGGTCTGGAGGTTCATTCTACATCCAAGGGCATCTTCCTCCATCAACACAAATATGCCACAAATTTAATTTCTATGGCTGGTCTCCAATAGGCTAATCCAGTGGATACTCCTCTTGAGGTTAATGTTAAATATCATCATGATGATGGTGATCTCTTGCTTGATCCTTTATTGTATCGTCAACTTGTGGGTAGCCTGGATTACTTGACTATTACTCGCCCTGGCATATCTTTTGCTGTTCAACAAGTAAGTCAATTCATGCACTCTCCTCGCCATCTTCACTTGGCAGCAGTTCGTCGCATAATTCGCTACTTGAAGGGAAGCTCTCACCGTGGTTTATTCTTTCCCACTGGAATTGCTCGAAAATTGAGTGCTTATATTGATGCTGATTGGGCAGTGTGTCCTGATACTCGGCGATCCATCACAGGCTGGTGCATGTTTCTTGGCTCTTCGTTGATCTCATGGAATAGTAAGAAACAAGCGAGAGTCTCTAAATCTTCTACTGAATCTGAGTATCGTGCCATGTCTGCTGCTTGTTCTAAAATAATTTGGCTACATGGTCTTCTGACTGAACTTGTATTTCCTCAAATAGAGCCAACCTCACTTTATGCTGACAATACAAGTGCCATCCAGATTGTTGCGAGTCCTGTTTTTCACGAACGCACCAAACATATCGAAGTTGATTGTCATTCAATCCGTGACGCGTATGATGACCGACTAATATCACTTCCTCATGTCAGTACTCAGCTGCAAGTTGCAGATATTCTTACCAAGGCTGTTCCGCGTCCACGTCATCAGTTTCTTGTTAGCAAATTGATGCTCATTGAACGGCCGCATCAATTTGAGGGGGGATGTGAATAAGGATTTGTTATTAAAATAAGGGTTGGTTCCTAGAATAAGGAAAACAAATCATAAATTGATTTGTTTTGATTAAATGTAATTATTTAGTTTAATTACCTGTATAGCTCTGTAATCTCTATATATAAGAAATAACAATGAGAAAGGCATGAAGCCAAAAATTCTTGACATTCACTATAGGCATGAAGTACAAAATTGAATTATAACTAAACATATAAACACAAGTAAAGGCTGAATAGAGTAGACAGCACACATGAGACTGATATATGTTAAAGCAGTAGCACATTTGGTTAACCAAAAAAGGGAAATAAAAGCGTAGGCTGAAACCGTGTGACTGACATGGCCTCTTTCTGTTTCCCTTCCCACAAGTAGGGAACATACTTTTAGTTGTTTAATTTATTTTGGAATAATAACAGACTCAGCTTAATATGAAGAAGTTGAGAGGACATTAATGTCAATGAGGATATTTGTCATTTATGGTTGTTTCCTATTTTATGTTTCCTATTTGAATGTATAGCATTAGACTTCCTAATTTAGGTTGTATAACTTAGGAAATAGAGTTAATTAGTCATTATTACTTGTAAATGTAATTGTATTATATATAGAAGAGAATAGAAACAGAGAAGGCATCAAGCCAATTACATTTGACATGGTATCACGAGTCTAATTCTGGTTTTGTAGATTGGTAATCTTGGTTTTCTAGTTCGTGTTGTGCTGTTGTAGCGCATTGAGGGTCTGTTTCTTGCTGTAGCTCATTTTTTTCTTGCTGTTCAGTGTCTGCAACGTTGCTGTTTTATAATTGTTCTACTTCTGCGACGTTGCTGTTTTTTTTCTCTGTGCTATCTTGTTTTTTGGTCCGATTGTTTTGCTCATCATGGCTTCAGAAAAGACTTTCGACAACTTCTGTGTCCGCTTTACGGGCAAAAATTATGGAGCTTGGGAGTTTCAGTTTCAAATGTTTGTGAAAGGGAAAGGCCTTTGGGACAACCATGTGCATACGTCTACTGCTCCGACAGACAAAACAGAATTGGCGGCATGGCAAACAAAGGACGCCCAAGTTATAACTTGGATTCTGGCTTCTGTTGAATCTCACATGATCAACAACCTACGTGCTTTTTCTACTGCTAAAGATATGTGGGACTATCTGAAGCGTATTTACAATCAGGACAACGTTGCCAAACGGTTCCAATTGGAGCTCGACATTGCTAACTATCGTCAGGGAAATCTCTCTATCCAGGACTATTACTCCGGGTTCCTTACTCTTTGGGCGGATCATTCAACTATCTTACACGCCGATGTTTCTAAAGATTCACTCACTGCTGTCCAAAAAGTTTATCAGATTAGCCAACGGGATCAATTTCTCATGAAGCTTCGACCTGAATTTGAAGCTGTACGTGCAGCTTTGCTGAATAGGAATCCAGCCCCTTCCTTGGATATTTGTCTTGCGGAATTACTTCGAGAAGAGCAGCGTCTTCTGACCTTATCCCGTGATGACTTTGCTGCTGATCCTGTCTCTGTTGCCTACACTGCCCAAAGTAAAGGCACATGACGTGATATGCGACAAATTCAATGCTTTTCTTGCAAGCAATTTGGTCATCTCGCTCGGAATTGCAGTAAGAAATTTTGCAACTATTGTAAGCAACATGGTCACATCATCGCAGATTGCCCAACTAGATCACCGCGGAAGCCATTGCATGCCTTACATGCAACTACAACTTCTATGGACCAAACTTCTGCTCCTACAACTTCTAATACTGCTTCCTTGACTCCAGAAGCCGTACAACAAATGGTACTTGCAGCCCTTTCTGCCTTAGGTCTTCATGGTAAGTTTAAAACTGCATCTCAACCTTGGCTTGTTGATTCTGGGGCCTCTAACCACATGACTGGTTCCCCTGAAAAATTACACAATGTTCATACTTATCATGGCACCCAAAATATTCAAATTGCCGATGGTAATACTCTTCCTATTTCTGTTGTTGGAGAAATTAATTCCTCTTTTCGAGATGTGTTTGTTTCCCCTGGGCTTGTTTCAAATTTGATTTCAGTTGGACAATTGGTCGATAACAATTGTAATGTTAATTTCTCTCGTGATGGTTGTTCTGTGCAGGATCAGGCGTCGGGGAAGGTGATCGCGAGGGGGCCTAAAGTGGGCAGACTATTTCCTCTCCAGTTTTCTTTGTCTAATATTTTGTCTTTTGCTTGTAATGGTGTCCCGAATAAGTATGAGGACTGGCATAAAAAATTAGGTCATCCAAACTCAGTTGTTTTGGCTCATTTATTGAAAAATGGATTGTTGAGTAATAAAATTGTTATTCCTAATTCTGTATTTGATTGTTCTGTGTGCAAACTTGCTAAAAGCAAGACTCTTCCGTTTCCCTCTATAGCTCATCGTGCCAATAAATGTTTCGATCTTATTCATAGTGATGTTTGGGGTATGTCACCAGTTTTGTCTCATGCAAAGTATAAATACTTTGTCACTTTTATTGATGACTATAGCCGGTTTACATGGATCTATTTTCTTCGCTCTAAATCTGATGTCTTTTGTATGTTTAAAAAGTTTTTGGCATATATAGAGACTCAGTTTAATACAGGTATATCAAGGTGTTGCGTACTGATTCTGGTGGGGAATATATTTCTCACAACTTTCAAGAGTACTTGCAGCAAAAGGGGATTCTTTCACAACGTTCTTGTCCATATACGCCTCAGCAAAATGGCGTTGCAGAACGCAAAAATAGGCACTTGCTTGATGTTACCCGAACATTACTCCTTCAAGCCTCTGTTCCTTCTCAATTCTGGGTTGAAGCCTTGTCCACGGCTGTATACTTGATCAACCGCCTCCCATCTTAGGTTTTGGCTTTCGATTGTCCTTTCTTTCGTCTCTATAACACTCAGCCAAGTTATGATGATCTTCACACTTTTGGGTGTGTCTGCTTTGTGCACTTGCCACCTCTAGAGCGTCATAAACTCGGCGCTCAATCTGTGCAGCGTGCCTTTATGGGTTATTCTCCTACTCAAAAGGGGTTTTTGTGTTATGATGCCATTGCTCAACGCATGCGCATTTCTAGAAATGTCATTTTTTTTATTATCAATATTATTTTCCAAATTTTCCTTCTGCCTCTAACAATTTTGTTCCTCTTCATATCTTTGCTAATGTTCCTCGCCCTATAGAACGTTTTAAACCTGGACAGGTATATACCAGACGACCTCCTGCTTTGCCCTCTCTCGAAGCTGATCCACCGCCTGAACCAGCACCAGTTACACTGCGTCGATCCACTCGTATGCATCAAACACCTGATAGGTATGGATGGGAGTCTACTTCTCTTACTGCTACTTTATCTAGCATACCTATTCCCACGTGTTATTCGCAGGCTGTTAAGGACATGCGTTGGGTAAAGGCCATGCAAGATGAGCTACAAGCACTTCAGGAGAATTTCACTTGGGACATAGTCCCTTGCCCTCTTGGTGTTAAACCCATTGGTTGCAAATGGGTGTACTCTGTAAAGTTAAATTCGGATGGTTCTCTAAATCGTCATAAGGCCCGGTTGGTTGCTTTAGGTAACAAACAAGAATATGGGGTAGATTATGATGAGACTTTTGCACCTGTGGCAAAGATGACCACGGTCCGCACAATCCTTTCTATTGCTGCCTCTAAAGGCTGGTCCCTATATCAAATGGATGTGAAGAATGCATTTCTTCACGGTGATTTGGCAGAGGATATTTTTATGAAACCCCCTCCAGGCTTGTTTTCTTCCTCTCAAGGCGTGTGCAAACTCAAGCGTTCTTTATATGGCTTGCGGCAGGCTCCTCGGGCATGGTTTGAGAAATTTCGGTCTACCCTTCTTGGATTCTCTTTTACACAAAGTCAATATGATTCCTCCTTATTCATTCATCACACGTCCGGTGGTATTGTTCTTCTTCTCATTTATGTTGACGACATGATTATTACTGGCTCTGATCTAGCGTCCATGCAACTACTTAAACAGCAGCTTCAAGCCTCCTTTCACGT
Source organism: Vicia villosa (assembly GCF_029867415.1). NCBI lineage: Eukaryota > Viridiplantae > Streptophyta > Magnoliopsida > Fabales > Fabaceae > Vicia > Vicia villosa. The sequence goes on along the minus strand of NW_026705199.1, from coordinate 829,033 downwards.
GAATGATCTTGGATATCTTCACTATTTTTTGGGGCTGGAGGTTCATTCTGACTCCAAAGGTATTTTTCTCAATCAGCACAAGTATACTGAGGACTTAGTTTCTTTGGCTGGTCTTCAGTCAGCTGTCCCTGTAGATACTCCTCTTGAAGTTAATGTCAAATATCATCGTGATGAGGGTGATCTTTTGCCTGATCCTTTATTGTATCGTCAATTGGTGGGAAGTCTTAACTATTTGACTATTACACGTCCGGATATTTCCTTTGCAGTGCAACAAGTTAGTCAATTCATGCACACTCCTCGTCATCTTCACTTGGCTGCTGTTCGCCGCATCATTCGCTATTTAAAAGGAACTTCTCATCGGGGATTATTTTTTCCAGCCAATACATCTCTTACTTTGCTTGCCTATAGTGATGCTGATTGGGCAGGTTGTGCTGATACACGAAGGTCGGTGTCCGGTTGGTGCATGTTCTTAGGTCCTGCCTTAATATCTTGGAAGAGCAAAAAGCAAGCCCGGGTTTCCAAGTCATCCACTGAATCTGAATATCGAGCTATGTCCAATGCTTGCTCTGAAATAACTTGGCTGCGTGGTTTAATGGCTGAACTCGGACTTCCTCAAACCAATGCTACGCCTCTCCATGCTGACAACACGAGTGCTATTCAGATTGCTACTAATCCAGTTTTTCATGAGCGCACTAAGCATATTGAAGTGGATTGCCACTCCATTCGTGAGGCTCTTGATGATCATGTTATCTCTCTTCCTCATGTCTCCTCACAGCTTCAGCTTGCAGATATCTTCACTAAAGCGGTTCCTCGTCCCCGTCATCAGTTTCTCCTTAGCAAATTGATGCTTCTTGACAAACCGCATCAATTTGAGGGGGGATGTCAATGAGGATATTTGTCATTTATGGTTGTTTCCTATTTTATGTTTCCTATTTGAATGTATAGCATTAGACTTCCTAATTTAGGTTGTATAACTTAGGAAATAGAGTTAATTAGTCATTATTACTTGTAAATGTAATTGTATTATATATAGAAGAGAATAGAAACAGAGAAGGCATCAAGCCAATTACATTTGACAATTAAGAGATGACACACATGTTTCTGAAAAGGGAATCGCCACATCATTTCCATGTGCATCCTGGTCATCATTCTAAATGGACCTGCATGAACATGATCCTTGCATTTCTAGTTTCCACATTAAAAAAAAAGATGTGCAGAAATTGTATTTTATCATTCAGATTTTTCCGAGTTTGACTATATATAGAAAAAGGACAAGTGAAAAAAGAACATCAACAACTCATTATCTTGCCCTTGAAGATATATAAACTTTTTTCTAAGCCTCTAATAATAAACCCTTTTAAGTTTTTCTATGAAAAAGCTAACTTATATCTTTCTTTAATTACCATCTTTTTCTTAAAACAACCAAACAATCCATGATGTCAAAATATTATCTTGAATAAAGTCCTTCAATTTCCCATGTCAGTCGTGTCTTTATTACATCACCAACATCATGGTTGAGTCATCCCACTAAAGGATCAAGATTCCCTTCCTACTTTTCATCCCTTTAAATACTACCTCCTTACAATACAAAGGGACTGATCTAACCAAGTGAATCTAACTTCTTTACCATCTTTTTCTAAAAGTAACCAAACAATCCATGACATCAAAATATTATCTTGAATAAAGTCCTTCAAGTTCTCATGTCAGCAGTGTCTTTATTATATCACCCAATATCATGGTTGAGTCATCCAACAAAAGGCTCAATATTCACTTCCTACTTTTCATCCCTTTAAATACTACCTCTTAAGAATACAAAGGGACTGATCTAACCAAGTGAGCATAGCTTCCTTAACATTCTACCAACAAAACACAAACCCTATTCATCATTCAACATGCAGACATCACTTCTTCATGATAACCAACAAGACAAGCTATGAAAAGTGAGAGTTTTAATAGAAGATATTGGACTTTGTGGACCGTATTGATCATTCAGAAGCAGAAAACATCTTGTGGGATTCAGGCTTTGGGCTTTTCCCCCAAGATTGACTAGTGAACACGTATGACATGGTTCATTCAAATCTGCTCAAATGCTGACATGGTTGTCAACATAGTGTTGGTAGAATTGTAGATGCAAGAGATCGATGGATGGCGGCAAACAAGATCGAAGGACAGTAAATAGAAAGATTGAGGAAAACTATCAGAAGTTTATTTTCAAGCACAATTATTTAACATGTTTTCAAGAACTTTCGAAATGTATTTAAACCATAAAAATTCTTTAATAAAAATTTCTCTATAGTTATGCAAATGTGAATATAATTTTAATCAGTCAGTTTAAATAATTCTTTCAAATTGCATCAATAAAGAGATTGTATACTCATAAGTGTGTAATGAATAATAATAGTGGATGGGGAAATAGCACTTGAATTGATTTTATAGAGGATCACTTTCACATAGATTCTAGAAGGAAAAGTTCACTGATGCAAATTACAGAGAACAAGAAAAAAAGAGAGAAAAGAATAGAGATAATTCTCACAACTTGCATAATAATAACTGCTTTCAATATTCCTTAAATATTGGCTCATGTGTGCACGTAGTCCCTCAACCTTGAACTAGTCACACGTTTCGTCATTCCTTTGAAATCAAGGACTTTGAAATCAAGGACATAGGATCTATGAGAAACTTTCTTGTTATGGAGGTTGCTCGGTCAAAGAATGGTATTGTGGTTTCACAGCAGAAATACATTCTAGACTTATTGTAAGAAACAAGAATTAGTGGATCCTAATGCTAAACTTTGGGGAGAAGGTAATGTTTCTGATGATACTGAAAGATATCAGAGATTAGTTGGGAAACTGATTTCTTTGTCACACACCCGACCTGATATTGCTTTCTCAGTTAGTGTAGTAAGTCAATTTATGCATTTTCCTTACAAGGAACATCTTGAGGCAGTCTAAAAAATACTAAGATATTTGAAGGGAAATCTTGGAAAAGGCTTACATTTTAAGAAAACGAGTGAAAGAAATGTGTCTATCTTCACCGATGCTGATTGGGCATGTTCAATCACATGTAGAAGATCAACCTCGGGATATTGTACTAATGTTTGGGGTAATCTTGTGACATGGAGGAGCAAGAAACAAGGAATTGTAGCAAGAAGTAGTGTAGATGCCGAGTTTAGAGCTATGCCTCAAGGTATTTGTGAAGGACTATGGATCCTTAGAGTCATAGAAGAACTTAAGATGAAAATTGAGTTACCAATCGTTAGTTGGTCCAGTGGCGATTGACGCTGGACTTGGTAGGGAGAACCACGGTTCGATCCCCCGCAACTGCGATCGGGAGGGGGGTGGAACCACTTGATGCCAGAACTTGCCCCGAACCGGACTAAACCGGTGGTATAAAGCAAAAAAAAAATTGAGTTTCCATTGAAATTATACTCTGATAATAAAGCTTCCATTAGCATAGCTCATAATCTAGTTCAGCATGACATAACCAAGCATATTGAGATTGAATACTGTCGATGTTTTAGGCCAAACTATGCCAAAATTGAGGCAAACTATGCCAAAATTTATGTCAATAGAAACAACCCGTCAAATACAAATCCACACAACCTATAAATTCAACAAAATTCAATTATACTTCAACAATTACATACAACTCCCTCAATTTAGTTTGCGGCTTCATGTTCTTCTTCTTGGAACCTTCATACAACTCCCTCAGCAGTTCAACCGTCTCCAATTCTTTCAGTTTGTTGACATTTACCTGTTCAACACCATTACCATTTTCTTCAACCAAATCTTCATCCCATATGAATAAATCACAAGTTTCTTCACTTTACCAAAAAGGACATCTCTAGAAGAGTCTGCCTTTATTGCGACCATTCTTGCAAACATATGAAACCATACGAGCTTCACAACCGCAATTCCTTCGTCGACTACATCTCATGAAGGACAGAGACATGCTCACAGATTTCAAAGCACTAGTTCTGGAATACGACATTAACCTTGCTTTGAGGATGACAAATTAAGTTTGTGAGTGAGGAAGCTTCGACTGCGAGTGGTTACAAAAAAAGAGGAATTAGGGCACAAAGAGGACGAAGAGGAACATTGAAATGTGCCTGGTACAAAGATAATTGACTTGTAATTGATTTACACACGTGGAAATTAGTAATTGTCCAATTATTTAAAAAAAAAATTCTCAAGTCACCGTCTATGTAGACATCCGTTAAGTGGAATAGACGGAGAGACGAAAAATAGGGAGGGAAAATTTTATAAAGACAATTCGTTGAATGAAAATGTTCTAGGGACTAAAACTAAATTTTGGGATATTTATAGGGACATGTGTTTAACCCTTTAAATTTTTTTTCTTAAATATTGTATAGTGTGTCATTCAACAATATAGTTGAATAGCATTATAAGCATTATAGTTGGAAGGATAGCTTTCTGTTCTGGACAAACTTTTTCTTAAACATAACTACTATTTAGTCTGTCATTCATCTTTAAAGTTGGCACGTTAGCTTTTTCATGCCAAACCAACCTCAGTTCTGTTATAAAAATAATAAATCAAATAAAAATAAAGAGACCACTTGCAATTAAATAAAAGCATATACATAATTTGTCAAATCCTTAATGCTTTTGTTTTTAAGATAAGATTTGCAGTTTTTATAATTAGATAGTGAAAATTCAGTATGCAAAGTGAAGATCATAGGTTGTTTTCTTCAAAGAAAGACAGATGTTGATGATCTATGTAAAAGAACAACAGAAATAAGCACTACAACATATTTGTTGCATCCCTTTATTCATATCATTTAATACTTAACATGGTTAATAAAAGGGTAAGTAACAGATGAGACCAACAAAACTCTATTTTTTATTAAATCATAGTCAAATTTATCTTATATTGAATTTCATTGCATATTTTAACAGAAATTATTTCCATGTTTAATTATGTCTAGATTGAGTTTTAAACTTCAGGGAACAACTTTGTCTGTTAGATCATGGAACCACAAGTTTAAGAAACAACTAACTCTTTATATTATCAATATAATGTAAATATTTGTACATATATAGAACCTCGGCAACTTCAAAAAATAATTGATGAAGCAGTAGGGATAAACAATTGGACTATTTCTACAACTTCTCTCTATGAGATTGAGAGATAGTCTGTTGGAGATATCTTAAAGCTTTCCGGTAATTAAAAAAACCCATAAACCAGAAGTCGAAACCATCCACAGTGACTATTTCTATGTACTTTTCTGAAGGCTTCTTCGCATTTTGACTTTGGTTGACATGTTGTATCTTTTCACGTGGAATAGAGACCTGAAATAGTATACAAATTAAGGTTATGGTCACATACTGCTAAAGTCATAAAACAAGATAAAAGAAAGTGAGAGCATTAACATGGACATTGCAAAAATGTAAGAAAATCACCTTATAGTGAACTCTAATAAGTTCTCCTTTTGGAGAAGTGATTTTGATGAATTTCTCACTGCAAAAAGCAACTTTGTGAGTGGATATAAATAGGAGGCCAGCTATAGGACCTGATGTGGTTGATAAGTAGCACTGTGATGCTTTCAATAACATCTCTCCATCTTTAACAACAAAGAGTTGCAAAAACACTTTCTCAACTCCTCCAACTTGAAGAATTCTTGCTCCCAACCTCAGTTTCCCTTTTACAGTATATGTCATCTTAGTCAGAACTGAATTTAATTTACCTGACAAAAACAAAAAATGACCATGATCAGTAAAATTATATTTGAAAGACTTGTTTGAAAAAATACATATTTGGAAATGAAGATGTGTCATACCTTTCTTTGATTTTGTGATAGACTTGCAGTATTTTCCTGAAGAATCGGGCAAGTATCTCTTTGAGGATTTTCCAGCCGGATAAGTTGAGCTGATAGAGATTCCATTAAGTAACTCATGAAGAAATGAGGTATTCATTTTAGTGTTCTTGCCTTAGAGGATTTTGTTTCTAGCTTGTAAAAAATGTTAAAGAGGTGTAGGAATATGGTTGATGAATGATTGTATTGTAAATGAGTATATATATATATGATTAAAAGGAAACAAGGTGAGGGTTGAGCTTTTTTGGAGGATGAGTCAGCTAGGGATCATCATGAAGACTAAAGGAAAAAAAGCAATTCAAAAGTTGAAGATTGCATGTCTAGTTGTCTACAGGAAACAAATAATAATAGTTTTTTTTTAATTGGTCAATACCATGTGGCTATGATAAAACATAGTTTTGATTAAACAAATGCAAATAAAAGGGAGTGATTAAAGGTTTCTGAGCTGGAATTAAGCCTTTCTAATGCATTACATTCATGTACAAGGGAAAGAGGATTTGAATATTTAGGTCAAAAGAAAATAGTCAAATCACTCCCACATCATCCCAATGCTCCGACATGGAAAATTACATTTTCCTAATAAGTTATTGAGCCTAATAACTTTTTCAACAATTGGTCAATAATGGTTATAAAAGAATGGCACTTGCTTATCTTATTATGTGTAGATGAATCATCAAAGCTAGTTATTTGAGATATAGCCTCCATTCTTAACTTTGTGATTCTCTTTTGACATAGAGTGAAAATTAATAATTTAAATAGTTACTAGCATTTCAGTCATATATATGTTACATAGAGTGAAAATGAAGGTTGAGCAATCTGTAAATGGCAACACTATGTATATAACATATAAGTCAGTCACATGCTTGCTTAACTGCAAAAGAAATTATTAAGCCAACTGATCATAAAGCTCTGCTGATGCATTCTCACAAAAGTATATCCTTCTTCACTTATACCCATTTTCCTGATCTAACCAAGTGATGAGCCCAACTTCCTTGAAATCTACTAGCTTTCCCTTTCAACATGCAGACCTTACTTCTTCACGAGCTACTTGTTGGAATTCCAGTCATATATGACCAGTTTCAAAAGTCGGCTAACAGATACTTGCTTGATTCTGCCTCTCATCAATTTCAATATCCATCTAAACATCAAAGCAAATGTAAGAATTTCTTTTCCTTCTTTACAGATATATATTCATTAAGTATTGATGGTTTTACTAATATAGAGTGCTTCAATGTTTCAGGTAGAGCAAATTCTAACCAGAAAAAACGCAGCAGGAAAGTCAATAGTAATTCTGAAATTTCAGTGAGACCAGGGACAAACATATCTGAAACTATTAAAAGGAAGTTGAGCTTAGGGGCTCGCATTCTTCAAGTTGGTGGAGTGGAGAAAATGTTCATGCAATATTTTAGCGTGACAGAAGGGGAGAGGCTGTTGAAAGTTTCCCAGTGTTATTTGTCCACCACGTCTGGCCCTCTAGCTGGTCTCCTCTTCATCTCAACTGAAAAGGTTGCCTTTTGCAGCGAGAGATCCATAAAAGAGTGCAATCAAAAAGGTCAAACGTGTAGGATCCGCTATAAGGTAAGTCCTGAACTAATATACTGTGCAGAAACAAACCTCTCCTTATATCTCAATTTCCCTAATCTAAGATTTGTTATGTTCAGGTTGTCATTCCAGCGAAGAACATAAAGTGTGTGAATCAAAGTCAAAATGTTGATAAACCAACACAGAAGTACATAACTATAGTTACAACGGATAATTTTGATTTCTGGTTTATGGGTGTCTTCAAATATCAGAAAACTATAAAATATCTCGAGCAAGCAATTTCACAAAATATAACTAGACGATGCTCGAAGAAAGCTTCGTGTTGCGATTACAAACATTAAGATTTAAGATATAAAACTTTGAAAAAATGATAACCAACAAGACAAGCTATGGAAAAGAGATATTAGGCTGCGTTTGAAAACGGGGGACTTTGGGGATTGTATTGATCATTCAGAAGCAGAAAACATATTGCAGAATTCGGGCTTTCGGATTTTCCCCATGATTGACTAGTGAACCCATATGCACATGGTTCATTCATATCGGCTCAGATGCAGACATGGTTGTCAACATAGTGTTGGTAAAATTATGGATGCAAGAGATCGATGGATGGCAGCAAACAAGATCGAAGGACAGTAGATAGAAAGATTAAGACAATCTATTAGAAGTTAAATTTCAAGCACAATTACTTAACATGCTAATTACGTGCATGTTTTCAGGAACTTTCAAAATGTATTTAGACCATAAAAATTCTTTAATAAAAATTTGTCTATAGTTATTCAAACGTGAATCCAATTGGATACTCTCGCGTGTTGGAGTGTTAGGATAGGATCCTTCAACAGAGGAAACATAAACACTTTTTCCACCTTCAGAAGAACATACCCAACTAATTACTTTCAAACAACAAAGGGTCGAAATAGGACAACATCAATGACCATATCTATATGTGGGGAATAATATAGAATGGATCCTGTTCCACTAAAGCAGCAGCTACTCTATTTATCTTAAATTTAAATCCTTTGCGGCGGCATTTTTCTCTCTTCATTATGTTCCATTCTCTCAAATTAGTCTCTAAACTTAGTTAATTTAAAAATTCTGGCACCATGTTTCTACCTTTCAATGATTTTTCTATCATGAAGTTAATCAAAAGAAATTGATATTCTTAATACTTAGATTAATAATTAATCAAAATAAGATACAAAAGAGAAACAATAGAGGGATGGTCACAATAACCACTCTGCTTGAGGGTTGAATTCACATTCTATAGCTTGTATCAAGGGCCAAGATTCCAGTATATGGCATTATGGAGCTAGATTCTAATAAATAGCAATATGTGATTATGGTAAAGGAATTCCTGAATAATTTAAGGGAATTAGACCATGCGATTGCGGTCATTGTGGTTGTCGCGATACGTATTGCAGTTATTGGCTTATTGCAGTGTGGATTTTGATTAACAAGAGTTTTAAATACAATGTTGAAAAACAGTTAATGTTCAGATTTTTCATTACCTCACAAGTAAAATGAGTTTTGGCCTTTTGGGGTTATGAAATTATGAGTTTTTATAAAAATACTTAAAGAAACAAGGAGGGAATTGTCCGATGGAGTTCCTAATGCGGCAGAACATGTGATTTTTAAATCACAATGCAATTGCGGTCTGATGCGGTTGTGGAGGCTACCGCATCAGCAACATTGCGGCCACAATTGCAGTTGCGGATTGCAATTTAGAACCATAGATGAATCCATTTAAGTGTACATATTAGCTCGTGAAGAAGTGAGGTCTGCATATTGATTGACTAATAAGGTTTGTGTTCTGTAGATTGCAAGGAAGCTAGGCTCACTTGATTAGATCCGTCACTTTGTATTGTAAGAAAAATGTTATAAAATAATTAAAAATAAAACATTCACTATACATAATATTAAATACGTGTAGTTTGTTGAGATAAATGTGAAAGCAACTCATTACTTGATCAATAAGTTGTTTAAATTTAAAAATAAGTATAAGTTGTTTTAAAGAATTAGGTTACTTAATCAATAAGGAATCTTTGATGGTATAAAAAAAAGTTTAACCTGAAACTCAGTCCCCTAACCTTCTCCTTAGGTAGCAAAGGTGATGGCCAAAAGAAGGAAACAACCTCAACAAACCCTAACCCTAACATCACTGCATCTCAGCGGTTCTCTTCCGTTCGATTTGGTGGTTGATATACTGTGTAGACTCCCTGTCAAACACCTCCTTCAACTCCGTTGCGTCTGTACATCATGGAATTTTATTATCTCTCGAGATTCCGAGTTTGCCAAGAAGCACTTCCGCTTGTCAACCTCCAGCCACGACCGCCACCACCTCATCCTATCTTCATCTAAGTTCCTTCTTTCACATTCCTCAATTTCCTCTATATTCACCTCCACATTCACTACTGCTACTTCTACTGTCAAACAGTTCGGTTACGGTAAAAGAAGTATTCTTAACAAAATAGCAGATCGGAATAGCGCTTCCACCTGTGACGGCATCCTATGTTTTAAGATACATGATACTTTGGCTCTGGTGTGTAACCCTTTCATTCGAAAATTCAAAAGATTGCCTCTTCTGAAATTTCCACACCAATTCCTTACCTCATATACCTTAGTGTATGATCGTTTCACTAATAGTTATAAGATTATTGCTGTTACTGATAGTTATAAGATTATTGCTGTTAATGCAAGTAGAATGAAATACGAAGTCAGCGTTCATACATTGGGTACTCGTTGTTGGAGAAGGATTTTGGACTTCCCAGGTCCTGACCTCATTCCTAATTCTGGATCAGGAACATTTTTTAATGACTCCGTTAATTGGTTGACACGTGATACTATTGATCGGGCGTATTTAATTATTTCTCTTGATTTGGAGAAAGAGTCCTATCAAAAGCTTTCAGTGCCAGTCTTTGATGTGGATTTCCCAATTTCTATGATGAGTACCTTAGGGACATTGAGGGGTTGTTTGTCTCTCCTCTCTCCCAGGGACACGTTTTATGATGTTTTGATTATGAAGGAATACAGTGATGAAAATTCTTGGATTAAATTGTTCAGTGTTCCTCAAACGAATCCATGGGGTGATTGTCACTATACCAAGGTATTATATATTTCAGAAGATGACCAAGTGTTGATGGAGTTTTGCAAGGGTTGGACTGAGACGGAATATAGTTTGGTGGTTTATGATTCCATAAATAATACATTCAAGATTCCGAAATTTCAAAACAACATCCATGGTCATATGGTGGCAAACGAAATCTATGTTGAGAGCTTGATTTGTCCTTTCTAGATGTTGTGCTATGGGACCTGCTCATCTTGTTATTTATTTCATGCTTATTTTGATTACTAGTGGTGATTTATTTCGTTACTCTTAGTTTATGTTATTTTTATTTGTTTGTAAGTTAGAGCTGTCGGTTTTGTCATTGCACATTACATTTTCTCAATTTTGTTTTGTGTATCCTTAGTTGGTTTCTATATTCCGCTACAATGTTTGAATCACATTTTGTTTTCTATGCAATTCTTGGCCTTAAACAAGCTTCACTCAATATCAAAACCTGCGTTCTGGTAGAAGTCTTAGTCTACTATAGCTGATATATAAGTGACTAATAACTTCTGTTTTACCTTACCAGAACATTTTTCATTAGGATTGTTTGCATCTTTTTTATATCTAATCATGTTCAAAAGGGTGGACACTAGGTTAAATAGTTGAAAAGATTCAAAGTTATAAATATTAGTAATAGTAAAATAAAAAACAAACTAAAAACTAAAATGAGTGAAACATAAATTATAGCTGGAATATATTTTCCATCTCATAATATAAAGGCAAAGATCACAGCTGATATAATCTGGAAAAGATTCACGCACAACATAAGCGATGTTTATTTAACATACATCAACATCATTGATGTTTAGTTAACATACATTATAATATTAAGATGTTACAACTCCTTGAAAATGGTTTCGTAGATAAGAATAGCGCTTGCTTATCTTAACATGTGCAGTTGAATCAATCAGAGCTAGCTGCCACTCTTACCTTTTTGTGATGTCACCCTTCTTTAACACATCCATCTGGCTGTTATTGTTTGCACACAACACACGGCTGCATGAGCATGATCCTTGCATTTCTAGTTTCTACATTAAAAAATAACATGTGCAGCGATTGTATTTTATCATTCAGATTTTTCCGAGTTTGACTGTATTTGGAAAAAGGACAAGTGAAAAAAGAACATCAACAAGTTCAGAAGTATAAATATAGTAAGAAAATGAAGGTTGTGGAATGTGTGAATTGGAAGTAACAATGCCATCGAAAGGCTTTGCCGACAAATGGTAGTTAAAGGGTCAAAGGCAGAATAGAGTAGACAGCCCACGTGTAACTGATATGGTTACTTGTTGTTTGGATTTGATTAGACATCATCACCACTTTAATGTTACTTAATTTGAAGAAATTGGGAGGACCACAAACATTGTATTTTAAGATATGGCACCCATGCTTTTGGGAAAAGGATCACCAAATCATTTCCATATACTTTAGAGGCCTTACATTTCTAGTTCCACCGGATAAAGTTTATATATCATAAAGTGAGTTTGCTGACAGGGCAATGTTGGAAATGGAATGAAAACTGAGTTCTAGCCCCGGGCCGGCTACTGACATATTGTGCTAAGAGCCGACCTGTGTAGCACTGACATTTCATATCGAATGCTATATTACACATATTGTTGTTTGCTAAAAGTATATGAATATATTCAATCACTTTTATTTGTTTAATTTCTTTTTTAGGGAAAATGCAAGTTGACAATTCATTGCCATATCATCTTAAGCGATGGCGTGCATGTTGCCAAAAATTTTCTTACATGTACAAGATATTCCGTAACTAATGTCATTGCGTATTTTGACAGAAATTACCTCCATATTTAATATAGACTGAGTTTTAAACTTCAGGGAACAACTATGTCTGTTAGATCATAGAACCAAAAGTTTAAGAAGCAACTAGCTTTTTATATTTATAATGTAATGTTAAATATTTTTACATATTTGGAACCTCTGCAACTTCAAAAAAATAATTGATGAAGCAGTAGGGATAAACAATTTGACAATTTCTACTTTTCTCTCTGAGATCGATAGATAGCCTGTTGCAGATATCTTAAAGCTTTCCGGTAATTAAAAAAACCCATAAACCAGAAGTCAAAACCATCCGAGGTAACTATTTCTATATACTTTTCCGAAGGTTTCTTCACATTTTGACTTTGGTTGACATGTTCCATCTTTTCATGTGGAATAGAGACCTGAAATAGTATATACACATTAAGGCTAAGGCTGAAAATAGATAAAAGGAATTGAGAGCATTAACATAGAAATTACAAAAAAAAGTAAGAAAATTCACCTTATAATGAACTCTAATAAATTCTCCTTTTGGAGAAGTGATCTTGATGGATTTTTCACTGCAAAAAGAAACTTTGTGAGTGGATATGAAGAGGAGGCCTGCTATAGGACCTGCTGTCGTTGATAAGTAGCACTGTGATGCTTTCAATAGCTTCTCTCCATCTTTAACACTAAAGAGTTGCATAAACACTTTCTCTACTCCTCCAACTTGAAGAATTCTCGCTCCCAACCTCAATTTCCCTTTTACAGTATCTGTCATCTTAGTTAGAACTGAATTTAATTTACCTGAAAAATATAAAAATTACCATGATCAATAAAATTAAATATGATATAAGTATTTGATTGATGAAATACATATTTGGTAATGTAGATGTGTCCTACCCTTCTTTGACTTTGTGATAGACTTGCAATATTTGCCAGATGAATCAGGCAAGTATCTCTTTGAGGACTTCCCAGTTGGATAAGTTGGGCTGATAGAGATTCCATTAAGTAGGTCATGAAGAAATGAGGTATTCATTTTAGTGTTCTTGCCTTTGAGGATTTTGTTTCTAACTTGTAAAAAATATTGAAGAGGTGTAGGAATTTGGTTGATGAATGATTGTATTGTAAATGAGTATATATATGGTTAAAAGGAAACAAGGTGAGGGTTGAGCTTTTGGAGGATGAGTCAGCTAAGGATCATCATGAAGACTAAAGGAAAAAAAGCAATTCAAAAGTTGAAGATTGCATGTCTACTTGTCTACAGGAAAAAAATAATAATAGTTTTATTTGATTGGACAATACGATGTGGCTATGATAAAAGGGAGTGATTAAAGGTTTTTGAGCTGGAATTAAGCCTTTCTGATGCATTACATTTAGGTAAGGGAAAAAGATTTCAAGATTTAATTGAAGTACAAAATCAACTTATAACTAAACACAAGTAAAGACATAAATAGAATAGAGTAGACAACACACATGAGACTGATATCTTTGGATTTGATTAGACATCATAACACTTTAATGTTACTTAATTTGGGATGACCTTAATTTGAAGAAAATGGGAGGACCACAAACATTGTATTTTAAGATATGGCACCCATGTTTTTGGAAAAGAATACCAGAAAATTTCCATATGAAACATCTTTTTAGAGGCCATGCATTTCAGAAAGTGAGCTTGGTGACAGTGTATGTTGGAAATGGATAGGAAATTGAAATCTGGCCTTAGTACCATGTATTTTAAAAGGCAACTAAATACACCATGATGTCAAGATTTTGGTCGAGTCATCCCACAAAAGGGCTAAGATTCACTTCCTAATATCAAACCCTTTAAATAATACATTCCTTAAAATACAACGGATTGATCAAACCAAGTTAGCAAAACATACACATAACTTATTAATCAATCAATATGCAGACCTTAAGTCAAAACACCTCATCTAAGAGCCTAAAAAGACTCAAGAGTGGTTGAAAAAACTACGCATAAGTAATACGAAGGTTCCAATAGGATCTTATGGCTGGTAAATAGTTAAACAAATCAAACATAGTAGAGTAGATTAACACAAATAACATAGTATGACACAAGTGGTAAATACTTAATCTTTTAACTATTAGTCCAGTATCAATCCCTGACATGCATATGTAAAAGCAGTAGCACATTTGCTTAGCCAAAAAAGGAAGAATAAAAGCGTAGGCCAAACCTGTAAGACTGACATGGCCACTTTCTGTTGCTGTTCCTGCAAGTAAGGGAACGCGCTTTGTGTTGTTAATTTATTTTGGAATAATAACAGACTTAGCTTAATATGAAGAAATTGAGAGGACATTAAGAGATGGCACGCATGTTTCTGAAAAGGGAATCACCACAACATTTCTATGTGCATCCATGTCATTCCAAATGGACCTGCATGAACATGATTCTTGCATTTCTAGTTTCTCCATTAAAAAAATTAAGATCTACAGCAATTGTATATTATTATTCAGATTTTTCCGAGTTTGACTGTATTTGGAAAAAGGACAAGTGAAAAAAGAACATCAACAACCCATTTAATATTCATATATAAAAGATAAAAAAAAATGTAGTTAGAAAATGAAGGTTATGGAGTGTGTGAATTGTAAGTAACAAAGCCATCAAAGCTGTTTGTTGGGTCAAAGTAATAAAGTGAGCTTGCTGTGACATGGTACGAGATAAGGGACATGGCCGTCTTTGAGGGCGTGCATGGCCTCAAAATTTTCACACTTAACATGAGGCTAAATAGGGCCTCATAAAATGTTTATAATGGTTAAACTATGGTCAGATAGGGCCTCTATTTGTTTTTCCATGATTAAACTAAGACTAATTTACACAGGGCCTCTGAAAAAATTGAGACGGCCCTGATAAGGATTGAAGGTTAACATTAATAACAATAAAAAGAAAATATGGCTATGGAACAATGAATTTTATTTATGTTAGAAAATGGAAAATGGTCTCATGGATATTGTGTGCTGCAATGCAAAGAATGAGTCTTGGACATACTTTCAAGGTTTATGTGAAAAAGGAGACTGCCAAATCATGTGGTGCTAACCTGATAGTATTAAAAAAGAACCCAAATCTGGTGATAATACTATAATATATACAACTTGTGTAAGTGGGAAGCAATGATATTCATGAGTCGGTTACAGACATATACAATAAGAAAAATAACAATGATATTCTAAGCCACTTATCATCTACTCTTAACTTTATTGCATATCAAATGAAAACCTTTTTTAATAGCTCCTTTACAACAGATGCTGTGATCTAATATCATCCATTACAAGATGAAATCCCTCATTTGAGTAAATAACTAAAAAATAAGAAAAATAATTTCATTAATAATTTAAATAGGTAATGAAATCAGTAGCATTGCAGTTATATTATAATAAGTTATATAGAGTGAAAATGAAATTAGTTATAAGTCAGTCACACATCTTCTTAACTGTAAAAGAAATTAGACAAATATAATATCACAGTTAAACAGTGCAGTTCTCCAAAGAGTTGGCCGACAACATGTCGTATGCATACCATGGAATCTTGCTCCTCAAGATAGATAACCCTTTCTCTCACCCTCTAAAAATAAACCCTTTTAAATTTTTTTACAAAAAAACTAATATCTTTCTTCTTTACCATCTTTTTCTTAAAGCAACCAAACAATCCATGATGTCAAAATATTATCTTGAATAAAGTCCTTCAAGTTCCCATGTCAGTCTTGTCTTTATTACATCACCAAGATCATGGTTGAGTCATCCCACTAAAGGCTCAAGATTCACTTCCTACTTTTCATCCCTTTAAATACTACCTCCTTACAATACAAAGGGACTGATCTAAACAAGTGGCCATAGCTTCCTTAACATTCTACCAACAAAACACAAACCTTATTCATCATTCAACATGCAGACATCACTTCTTCACGACCTAGTTGTTCCAATCATACATGACCAGTTTCAAAAGTCGGATAACAGATACTTACTTGATTCTGCCTCTCATCCATGTCAATATCCATCTAAACATCAAAGCAAATGTAAGACTTTCTTTTCCTTTACAGACGGACGAATCACGATTATCTAATCTAATTTCATTAAGTATTTTGATGATTTTACTAATATAGAGTGCTTCAATGTTTCAGGTAGAGTAAGTTCTAACCAGAAAAAGCGCAGCAGGAAGGCCGATAGTAATTCGGAAACTACAGCAAGACTTGGGACAAACATATCTGAAACTATAAAGAGAAAGTTAAGCTTAGGGGCTCGAATTCTTCAGGTGGGTGGAGTGGAGAAAGTGTTCATGAAGTATTTTAGTATGATCGAGGGGGAGAAGCTACTGAAAGTTTGCCATTGTTATCTGTCGACCACATCTGGCCCTCTAGCTGGTCTCCTCTTCATATCCACTGAAAAGGTTGCCTTTTGCAGTGACAGATCAATAAAAGTGTTTAATCAGAAAGGTCAAATGTACACAAACAAACCTCTTCATATATCTCAATTTCCCTAATCCAAGATTTGTTATGTTCAGGTTGTGATTCTAGTGAAGAACATAAAGTGTGTGAGTCAAAGTCAAAATGTAGAGAAACCAACACAGAAGTACATAACTATAGTTACAATGGATAATTTTGATTTCTGGTTTATGGGTGTGTTCAAATATCAGAAAACTATCAAATATCTCGAGCAAGCAATTTCACAAGTTTAGATAAATCTCCCTAGTCCACCATATGTGCATAATATAACTAGTCGATGCTCGAAGAAAGCTTCATGTTGCGATTACAAACATTAAGATATATATAAAACTGAGAAAAAATGATAACCAACAAGACAAGTTATGAAAAGTGACAGTTTTAATAGAAGATATTGGACTTTGTGGACCGTATTGATCATTCAGAAGCAGAAAACATCTTGCGGGATTCAGGCTTTGGACTTTTCCCCCAAGATTGACTAGTGAACACATATGCACTTGGTTCATTCATATTGGCTCAGATGCAGACATGGTTGTCAACATAGTGTTGGTAGAATTGTAGATGCAAGAGATCGATGGATGACGGCAAACAAGATCGAAGGACAGTAAATAGGAAGATTGAGGAACACTATCAGAAGTTAATTTTCAAGCACAATTATTTAACATGTTAATTACGTGCATGTTTTCAGGAACTTTCGAAATGTATTTAAACCATAAGAATTCTTTAATAAAAATTTGTCTATAGTTATGCAAATGTGAATCTAATTTTAATCAGTCAGTTTAAATAATTCTTTCAGATTGCATCAATAAAGAGATTGTATACTCTCAAGTGTTGGAGCATTAGGATAGGATCCTTCAACAGAGGAAACATATACAATTTTTCCACGTTTCACTCTCCTAACTAATTACTTTCAAACATCAAACATCAAAGGATCACATCAATTGCCATCTCTATGTGTGGGGAATAGTTTCGAAAATGAATTTTTAGAATAATATAGGAAAATATTTGACATTTTTTACAAAAATAATTTTGTATTAAATCATAAAAGAGTGTATATCATTACTATATTTTTAATTTTTCGAATACTATAAAAACATAAAAGATATTTTGAAAACTAATGTAAGCCCTCCAAAAAGGACATCTCTAGAAGAGCCTGCCTTTATTGCGACCATTCTTGCAAACGTATGAAACCATACGAGCTTCACAACCGCAATTCCTTCCTCGACGACATCTCACAAAGGACAGAGACATGCTCATGGGTTTCGAAGTAGTAGTTCTGGAATACGACATCAACCTTGCTTTGATGATGACAAATTAAGTTTGTGAGTGAGGAAGCTTGGACTGCAACTGGTTACAAAAAAAGAGGAATTATGGCACAAAGAGGACGAAGAGGAACGTTGATATGCGTCTGGTACAAAGATAATTGACGTTAATAATGACTTGTAATTGATTTACACACGTGGAAATTAGTAACTGTCCAGTTATTTAAAAAAAATTCTCAAGTCACCATCCACGTAGGCATCCGTTAAGTGAAATAGACGGTAGATAGGGACGGAAAACTTTATAAAGACGATTCTTTGAACGAAAAATGTAAAATATTCTGTGGACTAAAACTAGATTTTGGGATATTTATAGGGACCTGTAACATATTTAACCCTTTAAATTTTTCTTCTTAAATATTGTATAGTGTGTCATTCAGCATTATAGATTATAGTTGGAAGGTTAGCTTTCTGATCCGGACAAACTTGTTAGACGCTGGCCTAAGGATCTAGAGGGGGGGTGAATAGATCTCACAGAGTTTTTCAGAATTATTTCGAACTAAGGCGAAAGCGGTTCTGAATCGACTTGAGTCTATTCCGGACCGTTATTGCAAGGATCGTATATGTGACAAAACCACAAGATAATTGAGATTAACGATGAAATGATATGTTATCGAATCAATATGTTTCACTTTAGAAAATCGATTAACTTCTGATTTGATAAACTTTGATTTGCAATGCAGTAATAATGAAAGAAGCAAAAACACAAACACTTGGTGATAATGATCAAAATGATGGTGATTCGATGTGTGATGAATTGTGATGTTTATACAAGTTCTTAATTCACAATTTTAACACTCGAATCGTTGATCAATTTGCAATTATAACCAAATATGAACAGAACGTAAATGAAAAGATAAAAGCGACAAGAACACGATATTTATTAAGGCAGTTCGCCGATCGTCCTCGCTACGACTACGTTTGCCCCCAATTCCAAACTGAAATTGGGAAATCTTCCATTAATGTTGAAAGCAGTTTATACAAAGAAGATAACAAAGCGATAAACAATAAACCAAATTTGTCGATCCTTTGAATCTTCTTCCCCCTTAATCTTGAGCCAGATTAAGGTCTTCCAAGAGCTTCACTTTGATCCCTTTCTGCAGTGTCTTGAATTGCTTGAACACTTGTTCTTCAATCTTCACACTCAGCTGGATCCTTGATGAAACCTCTTGATAAAACCCCAAAATTCACCTATCTTGGAGGACAAAACCCTCAGATTTTATTCACCAAAAACCCCACAAATCTTCACCCACTAGGAATCTTCAATTCCGTTCCATGGACGTTATCGAACTCGATCACTAACCCTCAACGCAAGAATGATTATGTGTAATTGTGTTGGAGATGATGAAGAACGAAGATGAGAAGCATTTGTGTATCTTTCAGTTGTTGGTGTTCAAAACTACAATAATGAACTTTGGACAAAATATATGAGATCTAATCAGTTGGAGCAGAGAAAACTAGAAATTTTGGCATTTTTGATCAGATAGGTCGACCTCTTGTAATGCTTAGGTCGACCTAACAGAGCTGCATTTGCTTTGAATAACATTTGTTCCCAGTTAGGTCGACCTGTTAAGGAAGTAGGTCGACCAGAATCCTCTTCAGATACGTTTTGGAGACTTTTCTTCAGTTTAGGTCGACCTAGTTGTTGTGTAGGTCGACCTGTCAGAAGGATGTGTAAATTTCTCCACTTTAGGTCGACCTGGGTTGGGAGTAGGTCGACCTGACTGTTGTTTTTCTGAGTTTTTCTTGTTTTACTTGTCTTGAGTCGACCTATATATTTAGTGGGCCGACCTGCTCTGTCTTGAGTGACCAATGGTTGCTTTTCTTTGAGTTCTTCTGCTTGTGCCTTGTTGCTTGTTTGTTTGTGGAGTTTGCCATGTATCAAAAACACCTTTATGAGCGTGATCTTGTATTTACATACTCCCCCTTTTTGATGATGGCAAACTGGTTGCAAAAGTTTCGTCAACAAGTAGTGATAGCTCCCCCGGACTTGTATGTGTAAGTTGAAGCTTCTTCATACTGAGCCCAAGCTCCCCCATACTCTCAGCACCTATCTCCCCCTTTGACAACATCAAAAGAAATATAACAATGGGACAGTAGAAGCGAGTAACGAGATAAAATAGATATAGCGCTAGCATGGCATAGTATAATAGATAAATATAGGTAGAGATAGCATAAGAACCAAACATATTTAAAAGTACACTTTAACATACATAATAATCCAAAAAAAATACGACAACTTATAGCAATTGAACATAATGATAATGAAATGAAATGCAATGACATGATGGTATGATGGAGAATGCATCCTAACGTCTGCCCCTTCTTCCCCTTCCTCTTTGAAATGTATGAGGACGATCTTCTTCAACTTGTTCCAGCAGATCAAGCACAGAAAGATTGAGGGTATTGAAGCTTTGGCTTAGATTGGCATGACGGTTCAATGCCGTTTCCTCATATTGATTCTGTCTTAAAGTGGAGTTGGATGCAAATGTCTCAAAGTCAGCTTTGTGGTCCTGAACCAAGCCATATAACGATTGATATTGGCGTTGTTGTTCGTCATAGCGGTCTTGTTGAAGTTGTTGCATTTGTTGGAATTGGAGCTCCTGTGTGTCGAAGTGCTGTTGTTGTAGGAGTTGCATATTCTCTAACATGGATATGATGTTGGTTTGATCCGGCGGAGGTGGAGCTGTATATCCCCAAGGGATATCCTCTTGTTGAGGAGGAACATATCTCCAATTTGCATCAGTATCTTGTGCAACATCTTCCATATGGTGATCATCATCATTTGCATTTTCTTGATCAAATCCTTCTTCTTCATTTCCTGCAATGTTTCCAAACTCCGTGGGATCATCATAATTGTAAATAACCTTCCCGGTTCCCTTTTGAATGAGATAGTAGGTTTTCCTAACTGGATTCCTATGGTATCCCATAAGGGTCAAGGTTGTTTGTGAGAATTCTTGAGATTGTTGCATGCTGATGTAGTGCAAGTGATCAAGCCTCATGCCGAAATGGTTGACAATTGTTTGAAGTATTGATCCATAACACAGGGCGGTAGTTTTCTGTTGGACCTCATGAAACTTAGCAGTTAGAAAGTAAGGCCAATGTACACGCGAGTGAAAAATTGTATCTGTTTCGTCTGTTGCAGGATCCTACACTAAATAAATACTACTACAACACATGAGTATTCAATCTCATTATTGATATAATCTCTGATAACTATTTAAACTAAATAATTGAACAAGATTCACATGTGAATAAATTCTAAGACAATTTTTTTTTAAATATTTGAAAGGTCTGAATTTCGAAAGTTCCTGAGAACATGGACGTAAATAATTCGTCAAGTAATTGAGTCTGGAGCTGAAATTCTGACAGTTTTCTTCACTCTTTCTATTTACATATCTAACAGTCACTTTTTCATGCCAGACCAACCTCAAAGTTCTGTTATTAAAAGAAAAATGTTATAAAATAATTAAAAATAAAACATTCACAATACATAATACTAAATACGTGTAGTTTGTTGAGATAAATGTGAAAGCAACTCATTACTTGATCAATAAGTTGTTTAAAAGAATTAGGTTACTTAATCAATAAGGAATCGTAGATGGTATAAAAAAAAAGTTTAACCTGAAAACTCAGTCCTTCTCTTTAGGTAGCAAAGGTGATGGCCAAAAGAAGGAAACAACCTCAACAAACCCTAACCCTAACACCACTGCATCTCAGCGGTTCTCTTCCGTTCGATTTGGTGGTTGAAATACTGTATAGACTCCCTGTCAAACACCTCCTTCAACTCCGTTGCGTCTGTAAATCATGGAATTCTATTATCTCTCGAGATTCCGACTTTGCCAAGAAGCACTTCCGCTTGTCAACCTCCAGCCACGACCGCCACCACCTCATCCTATCTTCATCTAAGTTCCTTCTTTCACATTGCTCAATTTCCTCTATATTCACCTCCACTTTCACTACTGCTACTTCTACTGTCAAACAATTCGGTTACGGTAAAAGAAGTATTCTTAACAAAATAGCATATCGGAATAGCGCTTCCACCTGTGACGGCATCCTATGTTTTAAGATACATGATACTTTGGCTCTGGTGTGTAACCCTTTCATTCGAAAATTCAAGAGATTGCCTCTTCTGAAATTTCCACACCAATTCCTTACCTCATATACCTTAGTGTATGATCGTTTCACTAATAGTTATAAGATTATTGCTGTTACTGATAGTTATAAGATTATTGCTGTTAATGCAAGTAGAAGAAAATATGAAGTCAGCGTTCATACTTTGGGTACTCGTTGTTGGAGAAGGATTCTGGACTTCCCAGGTCCTGACCTCATTCCTAATTCTGGATCAGGAACATTTTTTAATGACTCCGTTAATTGGTTGACACGTGATACTATTGATCGGGCGTATTTAATTGTTTCTCTTGATTTGGAGAAAGAGTCCTATCAAAAGCTTTCACTGCCTGTAGTTGATGTGGAATTCCCAATTTCTATTATGAGTACCTTAGGGACATTGAGGGGTTGTTTGTCTCTCCTCTCTCCCAGGGACACGTTTTATGATGTTTTGATTATGAAGGAATATGGTGATGAAAATTCTTGGATTAAATTGTTCAGTGTTCCTCAAACGAATCCATGGGGTGATTGTCACTATACCAAGGTATTATATATTTCAGAAGATGACCAAGTGTTGATGGAGTTTTGCAAGGGTTGGACTGAGACGGAATATAGTTTGGTGGTTTATGATTCCATAAATAATACATTCAAGATTCCGAAATTTCAAAACAACATCCATGGTCATATGGTGGCAAAAGAAATCTATGTTGAGAGCTTGATTTGTCCTTTCTAGATGTTGTGCTCATCTTGCTATTTATTTTACGCTTATTTTGATTACTAGTGGTGACTTATTTGGTTACTCTTAGTTTATGTTATTTTTATTTGTTTGTTAGTTAGAGCTGTCGGTTTTGTCATTGCACATTACATTTTATAAATTTGTCTTACTATTTAATCTACTATTCTCAATTTTGTTTTGTGTACCTTAAACAAGCTTCACTCAATATCAAAACTTCTGTTCTGGTAGAAGTCTTAGTCTACTATGTGACTAATAACTTCTGTTTTACCTTACCAGAACATTTTTCATTAGGATTGTTTGCATCTTTTTTATATCAAATCATGTTCAAAAGGGTGGACACTAGGTTAAATTGTTCAAAAGATTCAAAGTTATAATTATCAGTAATAGTAAAATAAAAAACAAACCAAAAACTAAAATTGATGTTTATTTAACATACATTATAATATTTAGATGTTACAACTCCTTGAAAGTGGTTTCGTAGATAAGAGAGGTGTTAGTGGCATGGCATCCTTACTTAGTTGAATCATTCAGAGCTAGCTGCCACTCTTACCTTTTTGTGATGTCACCCTTCTTTAACACATTTCCATCTGCCTGTTATTGTTTGCAAACAACACACGGCTGCTATGGAACATTGAATTTTTTTTTTATGTTAAATAATGGTAGATGGTCTTATGCACATTGTGTGCTGCAATGCAAACAAATAGTCTTAGATTTACCAAATTATTAACAAATGTAGTTAGGTCTAACTCATTGTCTGCTGCAATGCAAATAATGAGTCTTAGATTTACTTTCAATATTTTGGTTGTCAGTGTAAAAATATGGTGTATATCTTCTTTTCTCATTACATAATGTGTGTCCTTTTCATCTGTAATCCTCAGGACCGGTCCTGAGTTTTTAGAGACCCGAGACAAATAATAAAATGGACCCTAACAAAAAACTGAACAATTAATCAAAACTATAATGTCTCATACAATTATTTTTCATAATTTTTGTGTGTAAAATTTGTTTATTTATCGAGTTTTTATCATATATGAAAACTATTAAATCAATCATATTTGTCTGTTCACACAGATAAAAAATATAATATACAAATAATATTCACTTGCATGTACAAATATTTTTAGTACAAAATATATATTAATATATGTTTTTTCTAATCTATATCTTTAAATAATACTTAAGTTTTTAGTATACATTTTTAAAAGAATACTTAAAATAATTTTACTATAGTTATATAGAAGTACTAGTAGAAGACCCGTGCGTCTGCACGGGTAAGTTCGAATCTTAAGATGAATATATTACAAACGCAGATATTCCGTAACTAATGTCATTGCATATTTTGACAAAAATTATCTGTTAACTTCAGGGAACAACTTTGTCTATTAGATCATGGAACCAAAAGTTTAAGAAACGACTAGCTTTTTCTAATAACAAAATGATGTAGAATATTTGTACATATTTTGAACCTCTGGAGCTTCAAAAAAAATTGATGAAGCAGTAAGGATAAACAATTTGACTATTTCTACTTTTCTCTCTAAGATCAATGGATAGCTTCCTGGAGATATTTTAAAGCTTTCCGGTAATTAAAAAAACCCATAAACCAGAAGTCAAAACCATCCACGGTAACTACTTCTATATACTTTTCCGATGGTTTCTTCACATTTTGACTTTGGTTGACATGTTCTATCTTTTCATGTGGAATAGAAACCTGAAATAGTATATACAAATTAAGGTTAAGGCCGAAGATAGATAAAAGAAATTGCGAGCATTAACATAGAAATTACAAAAAAAAAAGTAAAAAAATTCACCTTATAATGAACTCTAATAAATTCTCTTTTTAGAGAAGTGATCTTGACGGATTTCTCATTGCAAAAAGCAACTTTGTAAGTGGATATGAAGAGGAGGCCGACTATAGGACATGATGACGTTGATAAGTAGCAGTGTGATGCTTTCAAAAGCTTCTCTTCATCTTTAACACTAAAAAGTTGCATAAACACTTTCTCTACTCCACCAACTTGAAGAATTCTCGCTCCCAACCTCAATTTCCCTTTTACAGTATTTGTCATTTTAGTTAAAACTGAATTTAATTTACCTGAAAAATATAAAAATGACCATGATCAATAAAATTAAATATGATGTAAGTATTTGATTGATGAAATACATATTTGGTAATGTATTTGTGTCCTACCCTTCTTTGACTTTGTGATACACTTGCAGTATTTGCCAGATGAATCAGGCAAGTATCTTTTTGAGGACTTCCGAGTCGGATAAGTTGAACTGATAGAGATTCCATTAAGTAGGTCATGACACTAGTACAAAAATATTAATTTACACCCTCTATTTTTAATAAAAATCGGATTTATATCCACCGGGTGAGAAATGTCTAACGAATTTACACCCGTTTAAAACAGGTGTAAATACGTTCTTAATTACTCCCCATTTTTAAAATATCGGGTGTAAATACGTTCTACGTTACACCCGATTTTAATAAAAATCGGGTGTAGATACGTTCTTAATTACACCCCATTTTTATAAAAATCGGGTATAGATATGTTCATAATTACACCCTATTTAAATCTATTTACACCCTATTTCATATACACCATTTAGTTATATTTCATTTTTAGTCATAATATTGCAAATACTATAAAATCATACACATAAAAATCATATTTTAACTAAGTCAAAATATTTTTAATATTAACCAAAAAGTATACAAAATCATGTCCAGTCATAATATTTCAAGTATTGCAAAATCATACACATAAAAATTATATTTTAACTAAATCATAACACTTTCTTCATATATAATTTTATGTCATGCTTGACGGTTAGCTTCGGTGTTCTCTAGTCCAATTGAATCCAACCGCTTTCCACATATAGCATTGGATTCATCCATGGCCAAAATACCACGCCCTGGAGAAGCAATTGTTTTCTGTATGCAAAAAAAAAAGACACAAGAAAATATTAAAAATATTGAATCTCATTGGAATTAGAAGCCCACCCTTTAAGTATGAACTTAATTAAAAATATTCACACTAGATATGGTTGTAAAGTGTTTACATACAATTGTCTTTTTTTTTTTTTCAAACTTGATTTTATTTTAAAATAAAAATAAATATTAAGTTTTATTTTATATAAACACATGTCCATGAGTTGAAAATTTTGCTACACTAGTATATAAAATAAAAGAATGATATTAGGAGAAGTTGAATAGAACAAAAGTTTTTCATATCCTTACAAGACTGTACGTGATAGTTTGCTAGAAAAGTTGCACATCCTGCAGTTTCTGCAGAGAATACATGAGCCTGGAAAATCACCAAGCACGTAGAGAAATTTAGATGGAGAATGTTTCATCCAATAAAGCATAAAAAAAACTTTTAAAAAGAATGTTATAATATTAAGATACTTAGATGGAGCCCTTCCAAAAAGCAGTGCTGCCTGTGCATAAGCCTAATACCGAAAACTGCAATCAATTGAAGCATGGGAAGCCATGTGTCTCAAGGCCAAAAATTAGATAGGGACATAGAAATGTTGCCAAAATGAAAGCCAAAGAAGAAGAAGAAGAAGAAAACTTATATATGAAGAAAGTGTTATGACTTAGTTAAAATATAATTTTTATGTGTATGATTTTATAGTACTTGAAATATTATGACTGCACATGATTTTGTATACTTTTTGGTTAATATTAAAAATATTGACTTAGTTAAAATATGATTTTTTATGTGTATGATTTTATAGTATTTGCAATATTATGACTGAAAATGAAATATAACTAAATGGTGTATATGAAATAGGGTGTAAATAGATATAATTGTTCATTCATAAATGACGTATTTACACCCTATTTTTATTAAAATAGGGTGTAATTAAGAACATATCTACACCTGATTTTTATTAATATAGGGTGTAATTAAAACGTAATTATGTCCAATTACACCCGATTTTTATTAAAACAGGGTGTAATTAAAAACGTAATTACGCCCAATTACACCCTATTTTTATTAAAATAGGTTGTAATTAAAAACGTAATTACGCCCAATTACACCCGATTTTTGTTAAAATAGGATATAACGTAGAACGTATTTACACCCGATATTTTTAAAATAGGGAGTAATTACGAACATATTTAGACCCGTTTTAAACGGGTGTAAATTTGTCGTGACATTTCTCACCCTGTGGATATACAACCGATTTTTATTAAAAATAATGGGTGTAAATTTAATAAAAAACGGGTGTAACTTAAAATTTTTGTACTAGTGATTGGACAATACCATGTGGCTATGGTAAAACATAGTTTTGATTAAACAAATGCAAATAAAAGGGAGTGATTAAAGCTTTCTGAGCTGGAATTAAGCCTTTCTGATGCATTACATTCATGTACAAGGGAAAAAGGAGTTGAATGTTTAGGTGAAAAGAAAATAGCCAAATCGCTGTCACATCATCCCAATGCCCCCACATGGATAATTAAACATTTACATAAAAAAATTTGATTGAGCTTAATAACATTTTCAGCAATTGGGCAGTAATGGTTATAAAAGAATGGGACATGCATCATCCAAGCTAGTTATTTGAGATAGCTTCCATTGTTAACTTTGTGAGGTCATCCTTCTTTAACTTCTCTTTTGATAAGGTCACATGCATTTCCATTTGGCCATCAGTGTTTACAAACAACACACTGCTCAACTTAGATTTTCACTTTTCACTGCAATGAAAATTTCACATGAGATTTCAAGATTTTATTGAAGTACAATATTTCTTTGAGTTCACAAATCACCCTTTTTTGTATTACTCTTAGATTGTATTTGGCTTGTAATTTTCTTCCGGGGTTTTTGTTTGTGTTGCCCCGTTCTTTGTAATCTTTTCGATAGAACTTTTGGTTCTCATTAATGAAAGCTTGATTACAAAAAAAAAAAAAACTTATAACTAAACACAAGTAAAGGCAGAAATATAATACTAGAGTAGACAGCACACATGATACTGATATGTATAGATTTGATTAGACATCATAACACTTTAATGTTACTTAATTTGAAGAAAATGGGAGGACCACAAACATTGTATTTTAAGATATGGCACCCATGTTTTTGGAAAAGTATATCAGAAAATTTCCACATGAAACATCTTTTTAGAATACAAGGGATTGATCAAACCAAGTTAGCGAAACACATACCTTATTAATCAATCAATATGCAGACCTTAAGTCAAAACACCTCATCTAAAAGCCTAAAAAGCCTTTTAAGTTTTTTTTAGAAAAAAACTAACTTATATCTTTCTTCTTTACCATCTTTTTCTTAAAACCACCAAACAATCCATGATGTCAAAATATTATCTTGAATAAAGTCCTTCAAGTTGCCATGTCAGTCGTGTCTTTATTACATCACCAACATCATGGTTGAGTCATCCCACTAAAGGCTCAAGATTCCCTTCCTACTTTTCAATCCTTTAAATACTACCTCTTTAGAATACAAAGGGACTGATCTAAACAAGTGGCGATAGCTTCCTTAACATTCTACCAACAAAACACAAACCTTATTGAGGTTTGCATGTTGAATGATGAATAAGGTTTGTGTTTTGTTGGTAGAATGTTAAGGAAGCTATCGCCACTTGTTTAGATCAGTCCCTTTGTATTCTAAGGAGGTAGTATTTAAAGGGATGAAAAGTAGGGAATCTTGAGCCTTTAGTGGGATGACTCAACCATGATCTTGGTGATGTAATAAAGACACGACTGATATGGCAACTAGAAGGACTTTTTTCAAGATAATATTTTGTTTGGTTGCTTTTAGAAAAAGATGGTAAAGAAGAAAGATATAAGTTAGCTTTTTCATTAATAAAAAAAACTTAAAAGGATTTATTTTTAGAGGCTTATAGAAAGGTTTGTATATCTTGAGGAGTAAGATTTCATGGTGTATATGACATGCTGTCGGCCAACCCTTTGGAGAACTGCACTGTTTTGGAAATTAAAACAAAAAAGAGTAAAAGGATGAGGTCGTTTTCATCAGCAGAAACTTTATTCCTTACCATACCATAGCCCAGTCACCAAGTTTACATTATGCCATTTCTTAAAATACAATGTTTGTGGTCATTCCAAATTAGGTAACATTAAAGTGCTATATACTACCACTTGTGTTTAGTTATAAGTAATTGTGTACTTCAAGTAATTATTATCCATGAAATACTGAAATTTTCGTATAACTTTCACAAAATCTGAATTTTATTTCAGTGAAAATTAAGTCGAGCTGTTTGTTGGTTAAAAACAGTATAATTAGATGACCATGTTATGCAATGTTATATAGAATATACTATAGTATAATTATATGTGTCGCCATATCTCCTTACTGTTGTTACCTTATCAAAAGAGAAGTTAAAGAAGGGTGACATCACTAAGTTTAGAATGTAAGCTAGCTCAAATAACTATCATTGATGATGCATCTTCATGTAATAAGATAAGCAAGTGTCATTCTTTTCTTTTATAGGCATTACTGCCCAATTGTTGAAAAAGTTATTAGTATCAATCAGTTATTGATGTAATAAAGACACTACTACTAGCATGTCAACTTAAAGGTTTTTTGTTCAAGATCATATTATGACATCATGGAATGCTTGGTTGCTTTAAGAGAAAGGTTTATGTATCTTGAGGAGCAAGATTCCATGGCATGTATATGACATGTTTTTTGCCAACCCTTTGGAGATAATGGTAATTAAGCAAAAGCCAAAGCCCTCATCACAGACACTGTTGTAAAGGACCTACTGAAAAAGATTTTCATTTCATAGGAAATAAAGGTAAAGGTATATGATAAGTGCATTAGAATAAGTTAATGGTTGAAGCAGTACCTTTACCTTTACCTAAGTTGAGGCAGTACCGTCATATTGGTGTTGTGTTGATGCAGGTCCATTTGGAATGCTCATGGAAATGATGTGGTGATGATTTCTTATTTCAGAAACACGTGCTCCATATTTCTTCAAATTAAGCTAAACCATTAACTACCAATTGTGCATATTTGATTACATATTTGATTTTGTTATTATTAACCAGTCGTAAAGAAGACGTGTATTCCTGTAATGTATAATAAATCTTATAATACGAGTTGTAGTAATGTAAAGAGGATTATATATGGTCATTAGAACATGAAACAATGGTCCAAAAGCTAGATTTGGTATTAATAAAGCAGGCTAAACTTGAGACACAAGATATACCTGAATTCTCATTTGATTTATGATCAAGATGAGTGGAAATATGATTAACACTACGCATAACATTTGAAAGTTGAAATTGAGGTATCAAATTTGTTTGTTGTAGAAATCTAATCAGCTGAGAATACGGCTCATGAAGGTTGGTTGCATGATGAATCCTCTTCACCAACATTCACTTGACTTTGTATCTCACCACCATTAGTGTTGTAAGCATTGGCAAAAGTCTGTTTCATGCCAAAATTAGGAGAATATCCATCCTATAACATACATCTAAAGTATGGCCTGGTCTGTCCGAAACGGGATGATCTGATATTCAAGTTGAAAATCTCTTGTACAACGCATTGATTCACATTTGCATTAGTGAATTGTTGAATGCAGTATAGGGCAAGCAACAAAAAAGATTTGGAAATATTGATCCGGGAATTATCGTCCTCAGAGATGGAGAGATGCCATTCAACAGTTTCTACGGTTTCGAACTTTGGATTGAATGAGAAAAAAAAGTAAACAAAGATATAGACAGGAAAAGAATAAACACATTCTTAGAAGAGAAAGAACTTATCAAGAATGTAAATATATTCACTCTTCACAAACATACACTTACCAACCCGTTATACTCAACCTACGATACTCATCTATGTCATCACGTATCTCTCACATAAGCGTCCATCTCTGGAGCACAAACGAGATCATCTCACAACTAAGGTTATCTCTAACACGAAGTCGCGAGAACATCCGTATTCTCGCGTCGGCGATCTCTCGCGCGCCGCTCAAACACGAAAGCATTAAGAACAGATACCCACGGTGAATGCTAGCTCTAAATCTATCTCTAGAGTTCAGAAACTAACAGATAATCATCCTAGATAAGGATTCAAGAAGTTTATCTCTAAAGCACCCCAAATCCCCAGCATAGAGCAAAAATCCAGGATAACAATCAACATAGATTTGTAAAGCAAGTTAAACATAACATTATAATCGGTAAATATACATAAGATTCGAGTAACTATACAAACAAAACCCAACCAAAGAGAAATACACAAAGAAGAAGAGAAATGAACCGAAAATCTCCCGGTTTGTCAGCTCCGTTCGACGCTCAATCCACCCCCAATCATCCAAATGCAACCTCCGAAGTTGTTTTCTAAGCTAATCTACCCTAAGAATGAAGGTTTGATGATTTGGGAACAATTACCCCAAACCATAACCTAAAAATTGTGTTTTTGGCCCCTTTTAACGAGTTGCTGTCTCAGCAGGTCCGCTTAGCGGCGGAATCCCGCTTAGCGATGACAGAAAAAAGTGAATTTTTGTTTTCGTCGTAGCTTGAGAACCGTAACTCTGAATTGCGCCCGGTTCGAAGCGTTGGAAAGCTTATTCGATGCTCTATCCAATAATGAATGAATGGAAACCAAAATGATGATTTTTATCATCCTTATTTTGAGTCTTTGGAAGTCCGCTTGATGGTGGCTAAGCGGGCTTGCACCAAAACTGCGAAATCGAAGCCGTGCCTTTGACACATTATTCCTCAAGACTCCAATAAGCATGAATACCTATAAAAACAAAGGAAAAACTATCAAATGGTATAAAAGTATATGAAAATACAACAATTCACAAAGTATACGTATTTATACACAAAACGGGGAATTATTCAAACGATATTAACAAAAGTATCGATAAGTGCCACTATTTACATACACAAAATAAGTATATTTTGCCACTTATCATGAATACAGGTGTATATCGATATTGGTCTATGTGAATCCAGCTTGTCCCGTAAACCCCACAACTCAATGAAGTAATCAAGAACAAATTTAGAGCCTTGTTTGAGATTACCGATTAGCTTTGGCAAATCATTCTTTGAGTTTAAACCACACATTCAAGGCATTTTCTAGGAAGACAATAGTTTGAGCGATAGGTTCAATGACTGAATTAAGAATCCATGATTGAACAAGGTAATTGCAATGTTCCCACACTACTATATTAAGATCAAGAAGATTAGGAGCTTGAATTGATCCACCAACAAAGGACAATTTGTTCGTGGCGCAAGAGCTTGCTGCATAGAACGTGAGCCTGACAAGTAGTTGGAGCCATTCAATAGAGATGTAATCTTCATAGAACAGGGACATTCAATTGGATGAATGTAGTAAACAGAGTCAACATCATCATTGGAAACCCGAATTTGAGGTTGATTAGTGTGCGGAGGCATGATCAATGGATCGAAAATGATGAACAATCGAAGAAGGAAGAAGATGTGCAGAAAAGATGCAAGAGTTTGCAGAGAATGAAAATTGGAACATTTTTGTGACTGATAGCATATTATCAATCATAAAGTTCATACTGAAATTGAATTGAAAACAAAAAATGATTGAAATGTTTCTCTTGCATATTCATTCATCAAGCATCACATAACAGGAGAATGGATGAGTACTTTAACTATCATTCTTACACACTCATTAGATGGTGGCTTGTATGCCAAGTTAACTAACTAACAACCTTGAAAGTTAAATGTAACTAACATTCTAACTATCTCCTATATTTTCTCTAACTATAGATGAATCCAATTAAGTGTACTTTTGATATCTCTGCAGGGAAATTTATAGGGTTTTTGCGTGCATAACAAGGGTATTGAGGTGGAAAAAATAAGGCTAAGGCATTTTGTGTCACCACCATTATGAAAATGCATCGGCCTTTTATTTATCTTTTGTATCTTGTAATTGATTATTATTTTAAGGATTAGGGATTTCTATCTCTTTTAATTAACTATATTTGGTTCATGTGCTGTTTGAAAGTAATTATTAGGTATGATCTTCTAGAGAGTGAAACATTGTGTCTGTTTCGTCTGTTGCAGGATCCTACCCTAAATACTACACATGAGAACATTCAATCTCATTATTCATATAATCTATGATAACAATTTAAACTAAATAATTGAACAAGATTCACATGTGAATAAATTCTAAGACAATTTTTTTTAAATATTTGAAAGGTCTGAATTTCGAAAGTTCCTGAGAACATGGACGTAAATAATTCGTCAAGTAATTGAGTCTGGACCTAAACTTCTGACAGTTTTCTTCACTCTTTCTATTTATATATCTAACAGTCACTTTTTTGGTGTTTGTTACGAAGCACGCGCCAAATGATCTCTTGCAACAACAATGTATTGAAACCCAAGTTGGCATCTGAGCTGATATGAATGAAGCATATGCATCTGTTATCAATGATCAATCAAAGCCCCTCTTCTTAAATCATATCTTCAATTACAGTCGCCATATCATTGCTTGCTGTATATCATTGCTTGAGAAGTTGCTTGTTCAAGATATTTATAAGTCTTGTGATATTTTGATACACCCATAAGCCAGAAATCAAAGTTGTCAACTGTAACTATATTTATGTATTTCTGTCTTGGCTTCTCAACATTTTCACTTTGCCTTTCACTCTTTATCTTCTTCACTGGAATGGAAACCTGTTGTACATCACACATATAAGAATCTTAACAAAATATTGGAATAGGAAAACTCAGAGCTATGAATAGGTTTGTTCATGACATACCTTATAGTGGATCCTACACATTTGCCCTTTCTGATTAAACACTTTTATAGATCTGTCACTGCAAAAGGCAACCTTTTCAGTGGAGATAAAGAGGAGACCAGCTAGAGGGCCAGATGTGGTCGACAGATAACAATGGCAAACTTTCAGTAGCGTCTCCCCCTCGATCACACTAAAATACTTCATGAACACTTTCTCTACTCCACCCACTTGAAGAATACGAGCCCCTAAGCTTAACTTTCTCTTGATAGTTTCAGATATGTGTTGGCATTAGCTGTCAACAAGATTTTAGGAACTATAATAGGAATATAGTTATTATTTGTTAATTATCATGATATGGTCATAATTAAAAATAAGGTTTTTTTATGTATATATATGAACCTATTCTCCTGTAACAATATACAATTACAGAAATAAAAATGATAGCAATATACCAGTTTAACATGGTATCAGCCGCCAGGTCTTAATCCAGACCTACGATAACCCCTTTCATCCGTCTTCCATGGCCGACTCAGATTCAAACTCCGATGAGGCTACCTCGTCGGCTATTCTTGCTGAGCTGACGATGAAAATGACGGAAGCTCTAAACCGTGCTTCAGCCCCGTCACAAAATAGTTCTGACCATGCGGTGGCACCGATTGGCATCAAGTTAGATGGCAACAACTATCCCCTTTGGTCCCAGGTGGTCGAGATGCATATCTCGGGCAAAGACA
The DNA here is from genome assembly GCF_029867415.1 of Vicia villosa. Lineage (NCBI taxonomy): Eukaryota > Viridiplantae > Streptophyta > Magnoliopsida > Fabales > Fabaceae > Vicia > Vicia villosa. Next base: position 794,734 of record NW_026705199.1, on the reverse strand, counting down.
AACTGGGATATATCAATGGAGATCTGCCGCAACCTCCGCAAACAGACCCTACCTTTCGACGTTGGCGGACTGACAACGCGATTGTTAAGGGATGGATAATCAACTCGATGGACCCTTCTCTAATCAGCAACTTTATTCGATTCTCCACTGCCAAGCTGGTGTGGGATGCTATTGCAACCACATACTTTGACGGTAGCGATACCTCCCAGGTGTATGAGCTTCGGCGACGGGTGACACGTCTTAAACAAGCCGGTGGTTCTCTTGAAAAATATTACAACGATCTCCAAGGACTTTGGCGTGAGATAGATTTTCGTCGACCAAACCCGATGACTTGTCAAGTTGATATCCAACACTACAATACACTTGTCCAAGAAGAACGAGTGTATGTGTTTTTGGATGGACTTGATGACCGCTTGGATAATATCAGAAGCGATGTGTTACAAATGAAACCATTTCCAACAGTGGAGCAAGCATATGCACAAGTTAGAAGGGAAGCTCTTCGACAGGCAGTGATGACAGACAACTCAAATGAATTATCGGGAGCAGTTCTCGCATCTAAGGGTCTCAAGTTACAGAGCAGCAAGATATTCTCTCAACCCAAGCATAAAGAAGCATCGGATGGCACTAAATGTTCTCATTGTGGAGGTAACAAACATACTCGTGATACCTGTTTTAAGCTTAATGGCTATCCAGATTGGTGGACAGACTTTCAGGCTCGAAAGCGTCGCGATACAACTGATAGCAACCCGGGAAAAGCAGCAGTAGCTACTGCTGAGCCACATCTTTCCCTCATTCCAAAATCAAGCTCTCACTCCACTGAAGGTAATGCCCTAATTTGCTGTAATCATGATGATGACTCTAATGCTTGGATACTTGATTCCGGAGCTACGGATCATATGACATTTGACGATGCTGATTTTTTTGAACGTTCAACCCCTCTGCGCTCAAGTATTGCCAACGCAAATGGTGGTCTATCGTCGGTAACAGGGGCTGGAACTGTTGTGTTATCACCAGCCCTTTTGCTTTCAAATACACTACTTGTTCCCTCTCTATCTCATAAGTTGCTGTCAGTAAGTCAAGTTACAAAAGACTTGAATTGTGTTGTGCTAATTTATCCATCTTTCTGTTTCCTTCAGGATATTCTCACGAAGGAGATCATTGGGCGTGGTACTAAGAGGGGGGGACTTTACTATATGGAGGATTTTAGTGTAGGTCGAGCGCATCACATGCATTATCCAAGAAACAACAAAATGGAGCAAGTTTTACTCTGGCATCGTCGATTAGGCCATCCTTCATTTGGCTACCTGAAGCATGTGTTCCCAAATTTATTTTCAGATACATCCTTGTTGAACTTCAAATGTGAAGCTTGTATTTTAGCTAAGAGTCATCGAGTCACGTTTCCAATAAGTATGAATAAAAGTAATGCTCCTTTTGCATTAATCCATTCTGATGTATGGGGTCCATCCCCAAAATCTTCTATCTCTGGTTATCGGTGGTTTGTGATATTTGTTGACGATTGCACTCGAATGACTTGGATTTATTTGTTGAAACAAAAAAATGAAGTGCTGCACATATTTCGACAATTCCATAAAATGATTCAAACTCAATATTCAAAGAAGATTAGGATCCTTCGCTCTGATAATGGCGGGGAGTTTGTTAATCACCAATTCCATGAGTATTTCAAAAACCACGGACTTATTCATGAAACCACGTGTCCGCAAACTCCACAACAAAATGGTATTGCAGAACGAAAAAAATCGCCACATCCTTGAAACTGCTCGTGCTCTTTTACATGGAGCTCATGTGCCTCACCACCATTGGACTGATGCTGTTACTACAGCAGTATATCTCATTAATCGTATGCCATCGAAGGTTCTTGAATTTAAAACTCCGCTGCAGACCTTGTCTACATTTGTACCGCTGCCTACAATACATATGCTGCCACCTCGAGTCTTTGGATGTGTTGCGTTTGTTCACCTACATAAAAACCAGCGTACAAAGCTTGACCCTTGTGCCATTCGCTGTCTGTTTTTGGGATATGGTGTACACCAGAAAGGGTATCGTTGCTATGACCCTATTAATCGACGCATTTATGTAACTATGGATGTTACATTCTTGGAATTCGACGAGTTCTACTCCACGGCATCATCCAATTCTTCTCTTCAGGGGGAGACATCAGAAGAAGAGTCGAATTGGTCAACATTTGACTGGTTCAAGGATAGTGATATACCGTCAACTAAAGGTTTTGATGATTCTTGTCAAACTCAAATAGATCCTCCTGAAGTTGAAATAGGCCCTCCTGAAGTTGAAGTATCTGAATCCCCCCCCCCCCTCTGGTACCCAGCGATCCATCTCCTGAGAATATCATTGAGGTAAGCTCTCCTATATCTCCTAGTAATAATAATGCTGATATTTCTGTTAGCTATGAATTACCTCACAGGCATAATCGGGGAAAACCACCGAAGCGATACTCTCCTGAAGAAGAGGATCATAAATCAAGGTATCCAATTGCTAATTATGTCTCTATGAAGGACTTATCTGAACCCCTTAAGAAGTTTGCAAATGAGCTATTTTCACACAGTATACCTAGCAAGGTTGAAGAGGCCATTGAAGACCCTAGATGGGTTCAAGCTATGAATGAAGAAATGAAGGCATTAAACAAGAATGCAACATGGACTCTTGTTCCTTTGCCAAAAGGAAAGAAACCAGTAGGGTGTAAGTGGGTTTTCTCGATTAAGTACAAAGTTGATGGGTCTATTGAAAGGTACAAAGCAAGACTAGTAGCTAAAGGCTTTACACAAACATATGGCGTAGACTATCAAGAAACTTTTTCACCTGTTGCCAAGTTGAGCACTGTCATAGTTCTTTTATCTCTTGCAGTAAATCTGGATTGGCCATTGCATCAGTTAGACGTAAAAAATGCATTTCTCCATGGGCACTTGGAAGAAGAAATATATATGGATATCCCTCCGGGATACATGACAAATTATGAGACTAAGGTGGTGTGTAAATTGCAACGCAGTTTGTACGGCCTGAAGCAATCTCCTAGAGCGTGGTTTGGGAGATTGAACCTGGCAATGAAAAAATACGGCTTTCAACAAAGCAACGCAGATCATACTTTGTTCTTGAAACATCGTCAAGGTAAGGTCACAGCTTTGATTGTGTATGTAGATGATATGATTATTACAGGAGATGACTATGAGGAAATAGCAAAACTTCAAAAACAACTGGCAACCGAATTTGAGATGAAAAATCTAGGTGGACTCAAATATTTTCTAGGTATTGAAGTTGCTAGGTCGAAGAAAGGCATCTTTTTATCTCAACGAAAATATATCTTGGATCTTCTATCCGAGGTTGGGCTACTAGATTGTAAACCTGTAGATACGCCAATTGTCCAGAATCACCAGCTTGGAGAATATCCAGACCAAATGTCTACAGACAAAGGAAGGTACCAGAGATTAGTTGGCAAACTTATTTACTTATCTCATACACGACCTGATATAGCGTATGCGGTAAGTGTAGTAAGTCAATTTATGCACAACCCGAGCAAAGATCACATGGAAGCGGTAATTCGAATCATGCGGTACTTGAAGTCCTCACCTGGAAAAGGCTTGATGTTCACAAAGAATAATCACGTACAAATTCAAGGATATACAGATGCTGACTGGGCAGGAGATATCACCAACAGGAAATCCACCTCAGGCTATTTTACCTTCGTTGGAGGAAATTTGGTTACATGGAAAAGTAAGAAACAAAAGGTTGTAGCATTATCAAGTGCTGAAGCAGAGTTTCGAGGGATGGCTAAAGGTCTTTGTGAGCTTCTCTGGCTTCGAAGACTGTTAAGTGAAATTGGCTTTGCTCCGAATAATGCGATGAACCTTTTTTGTGACAACAAGTCTACAATTGAAATTGCTCAGAATCCGGTTCAACATGATCGGACAAAACACGTGGAAGTAGATCGACATTTTATTAAACAAAATTTGGAGACCAAGATAATTCAATTTCCGTTTGTTAAATCTGAAGATCAATTAGCAGATATACTCACAAAAGCTGTATGTAGCAGAGACTTCTACAATGCACTTGACAAGTTGGGCATTCGAGATCTCTATGCACCAACTTGAGGGGGAGTGTTGGCATTAGCTGTCAACAAGATTTTAGGAACTATAATAGGAATATAGTTATTATTTGTTAATTATCATGATATGGTCATAATTAAAAATAAGGTTTTTTTTATGTATATATATGAACCTATTCTCCTGTAACAATATACAATTACAGAAATAAAAAATGATAGCAATATACCAGTTTAACAATATGTTTGTCCCAAGTCTCGCTGTAATTTCAGAATTACTATCGGCCTAATCTAGTTTGTCGACTCTTCTCGTGTAACAAATTTTTGATAGTGTCAGCCAATACTTTGGAGATACTGAAAAAGGTTTTCATTACATTTGATAGGCAATAAAATCATGAAAATAAGTGTTTTACATTTCCTATGACACTCACATAGATAATAACTTCGTTATTTTCGCTAATCCAACAACACACTTGTTTGCTTCACAATACATCTTTCCCATCTCTATTTAGAGAATTAGTAATACTTCTTACTTGTTAACAAGTCACAAAGATGATATATTTAGTTTATTGAAATAATTATGGTAGATAAAAATGATCATGTGGAACCACGTGCGTATAAAATTAAACAAAATATATATATAAAAAATAAAGAATTGAATTTATTAAGATAAATTATGCTAAAAAAAATTATTTATTAATTAAAAAACTATTTAGTAGATAAAAGAAAAACAAAAATATGTAAATGGATAAGTATTGCTGTTAAATTAAAAATTAAAAATATTTGATTGACTCTCATAATAAGCTGTTGTTTTTAAAAAAAATTATAAAATAATTAAAAATAAAACATTCACTATACATAATATTAAATACGTGTAGTTTGTTGAGATAAATGTGAAAGCAACTCATTACTTGATCAATAAGTTGTTTAAATTTAAAAATAAGTATAAGTTGTTTTAAAGAATTAGGTTACTTAATCAATAAGGAATCTTTGATGGTATAAAAAAAAAGTTTAACCTGAAACTGAGTCCCCTAACCTTCTCCTTTAGGTAGCAAAGGTGATGGCCAAAAGAAGGAAACAACCTCAACAAACCCTAACCCTAACATCACTGCATCTCAGCGGTACTCTTCCGTTCGATTTGGTGGTTGAAATACTGTATAGACTCCCTGTCAAACACCTCCTTCAACTCCGCTGCGTCTGTAAATCATGGAATTCTATTATCTCTCGAGATTCCGACTTTGCCAAGAAGCACTTCCGCTTGTCAACCTCCCGCCACGACCGCCACCACCTCATCCTATCTTCACCTAAGTTCCTTCTTTCACATTCCTTAATTTCCTCTATATTCACCTCCACATTCACTACTGCTACTTCTACTGTCAAACAGTTCGGTTACGGTAAAAGAAGTATTCTTAACAAAATAGCAGATCGGAATAGCGCTTCCACCTGTGACGGCATCTTATGTTTTAAGATACATGATACTTTGGCTCTGGTGTGTAACCCTTTCATTAGAAAATTCAAAAGATTGCCTCTTCTGAAATTTCCACACCAGTTCCATACCTCATATACCTTAGTGTATGATCGTTTCACTAATAATTATAAGATTATTGCTGTTAATACGAGTAGAATGAAATACGAAGTCAGCGTTCATACATTGGGTACTCATTGTTGGAGAAGGATTTTGGACTTCCCAGGTCCTGACCTCATTCCTAATTCTGGATCAGGAACTTTTTTGAATGACTCCGTTAGTTGGTTGACACGTGATACTATTGATCGGGCGTATTTAATTGTTTCTCTTGATTTGGAGAAAGAGTCCTATCAAAAGCTTTCACTGCCTGTAGTTGATGTGGAATTCCTAATTTCTATTATGAGTACCTTAGGGACATTGAGGGGTTGTTTGTCTCTCCTCTCTCCCAGGGACACGTTTTATGATGTTTTGATTATGAAGGAATACGGTGATGAAAATTCTTGGATTAAATTGTTCAGTGTTCCTCAAACGAATCCATGGGGTGATTGTCACTATACCAAGGTATTATATATTTCAGAAGATGACCAAGTGTTGATGGAGTTTCGCAAGGGTTGGACTGAGACGGAATATAGTTTGGTGGTTTATGATTCCATAAATAATACTTTCAAGATTCCGAAATTTCAAAACAACATCCATGGTCATATGGTGGCAAAAGAAATCTATGTTGAGAGCTTGATTTGTCCTTTCTAGATGTTGTGCTATGTGATGTGATTTAGAGTGCTCATCTTGTTATTTGTTTTATGCTTATTTTGATTACTAGTGGTGACTTATTTGGTTACTCTTAGTTTATGTTATTTTTATTTGTTTGTTAGTTAGAGCGGTCGGTTTTGTCATTGCACATTACATTTTATAAATTTGTCTTACTATTTAATCTACTATTCTCAATTTTGTTTTGTGTATCATTAGTTGGTTTCTTTATTTCGCTGCAATGTTTGAATCACATTTTGCTTTCTATGCAATTCTTGGCCTTAAAGAAGCTTCACTCAATATCAAAACTTCTGTTCTGGTAGAAGTCTCAGTCTACTATGTGATATATATGTGACTAATAACTTCTGTTTTACCTTACCAGAACATTTCTCATTTGGATCGTTTGCATCTTTTTTATATCTAATCATGTTCAAAAGGGTGGACACTAGGTTAAATAGTTGAAAAGATTCAAAGTTATAAATATCAGTAATAGTAAAATAAAAAACAAACTACAAACTAAAATGAGTGAAACATAAACTATAGCTGGAATATATTTTCCATCTCATAATATAAAGGAAAAGATCACAGCTGATATAATCTGGAAAAGATTCACCCACAACATAAGCGATGTTTATTTAACATACATCAACATCATAGATGTTTAGTTAACATACATTATAATATTAAGATGTTACAACTCCTTGAAAATGGTTTGGTAGATAAGAATAGCGCTTGCTTATCTTAACATGTGCAGTTGAATCATTCAGAGCTAGCTGCCACTCTTACCTTTTTGTGATGTCACCCGGCCTTCTTTAACACATTTCCATCTGGCTGTTATTGTTTGCACACAACACACGGCTGCATGAGCATGATCCTTGCATTTCTAGTTTCTACATTAAAAAATAACATGTGCAGCGATTGTATTTTATCATTCAGATTTTTCCAAGTTTGACTGTATTTGGAAAAAGGACAAGTGAAAAAAGAACATCAACAAGTTCAAAAGTATATATCATAAAGTGAGTTTGCTGACAGGGCAATGTTGGAAATGGAATGAAAAGTGAAAACTGAGTTCTAGCCCCGGGCCGGCTACTGACATATTGTGCTAAGAGCCGACCTGTGTAGCACTGACATTTCATATCGAATGCTATATTACACATATTGTTGTTTGCTAAAAGTATATGAATATATTCAATCACTTTTATTTGTTTAATTTCTTTTTTAGGGAAAATGCAAGTTGACAATTCATTGCCATATCATCTTAAGCGATGGCGTGCATGTTGCCAAAAATTTTCTTACATGTACAAGATATTCCGTAACTAATGTCATTGCGTATTTTGACAGAAATTACCTCCATATTTAATATAGACTGAGTTTTAAACTTCAGGGAACAACTATGTCTGTTAGATCATAGAACCAAAAGTTTAAGAAGCAACTAGCTTTTTATATTTATAATGTAATGTGAAATATTTTTACATATTTGGAACCTCTGCAACTTCAAAAAAATAATTGATGAAGCAGTAGGGATAAACAATTTGACAATTTCTACTTTTCTCTCTGAGATCGATAGATAGCCTGTTGCAGATATCTTAAAGCTTTCCGGTAATTAAAAAAACCCATAAACCAGAAGTCAAAACCATCCACGGTAACTATTTCTATATACTTTTCCGAAGGTTTCTTCACATTTTGACTTTGGTTGACATGTTCTATCTTTTCATGTGGAATAGAGACCTGAAATAGTATATACACATTAAGGCTAAGGCTGAAAACAGATAAAAGGAATTGCGAGCATTAACATAGAAATTACAAAAAAAAGTAAGAAAATTCACCTTATAATGAATTCTAATAAATTCTCCTTTTGGAGAAGTGATCTTGATGGATTTTTCACTGCAAAAAGCAACTTTGTGAGTGGATATGAAGATGAGGCCTGCTATAGGACCTGATGTCGTCGATAAGTAGCACTGTGATGCTTTCAGTAACTTCTCTCCATCTTTAACACTAAAAAGTTGCATAAACACTTTCTCTACTCCACCAACTTGAAGAATTCTTGCTCCCAACCTCAATTTCCCTTTTACAGTTTCTGTCATCTTAGTAAGAACTGAATTTAATTTACCTGACAGAAATAAAAATGACCATGATCAATAAAGTTAAATTTGAAAGAATTGTTTGATGAAATACATATTTGGTAATGATGATGTGTCCTACCTTTCTTTGATTTTGTGATAGACTTGCAATATTTGCCAGATGAATCAGGCAAGTATCTCTTTGAGGACTTCCCAGCTGGATAAGTTGAGCTGATAGAGATTCCATTAAGTATCTCATGAAGAAATGAAGTACTCATTTTAGTGTTCTTGGCTTTGAGGATTTTGTTTCTAGCTTGTAAAAAATATTGAAGAGGTCTAGGAATTTGGTTGATGAATGATTGTATTGTAAATGAGTATATATATGGTTAAAAGGAAACAAGGTGAGTGTTGAGCTTTTGGAGGATGAGTCAGCTAGGGATCATCATGAAGACTAAAAGAAAAAAAGCAATTCAAAAAGATTGCATGTCTAGTTGTCTACAGGAAAAAAATAATAATAGTTTTATTTGATTGGAGTATTAGACAATACCATGTGGCTATGATAAAACATAGTTTTGATAAAACAAATGGTAATAAAAGGGAGTGATTAAAGCTTTCTGAGCTGGAATTAAGCCTTTCTGATGCTATACATTCATGTACAAGGGAAAAAGAATTTGAATATTTAGGTGAAAAGAAAATAGCCAAATCACTGCTACATCATCCCAATGCCCCCTCATTGATAATTAAACATTTACTTAATAATTTGATTGAGCCTAATAACATTTTCAGCAATTGGGCAGTAATGCTTATAAAAGAATTGCACATGCATCATCAAAGCTAGTTATTTGGGATAGCTTCCATTGTTAACTTTGTGAGGTCATCCTTCTTTAACTTCTCTTTTGATAAGGTCACATGCATTTCCATTTGGCTATCAGTGTTTACAAACAACACACTGCTCAACTTAGTATTCACTTTTCACTGCAATGAAAATTTCACATGAGATTTCAAGATTTAATTGAAGTACAAAATCAACTTATAGCTAAACACAAGTTAAGGCAGAAATAGAATAGAGTAGACAGCACACATGAGACTGATATCTTTAGATTTGATTAGACATCATAACACTTTAATGTTACTTAATTTGAAGAAAATGGGAGGACCACAAACATTGTATTTTAAGATATGGCACCTATGTTTTCAGAAAAGTGTATCAGAAAATTTCCACGTGCATCTACACTGAGACTATTGTATTTTCCAAATGAAACATCTTTTTAGAGACCATGCATTTCATAAAGTGAGCTTGGTGACAGGGTATGTTGGAAATGGATAGGAAATTGAAATCTGGCCTTAGTACCATGTTTTTCAAAAGGCAACTAAACACACCATCATGTCAAGATTTTGTTCGAGTCATCCCACAAAAGGGCTAAGATTCACTTCCTAATATAAATAATACATTCCTTAGAATACAAGGGATTGATCAAGCCAAGTTAACAAAACACATACCTTATTAATCAATCAATATGCAGACCTTAAATCAAAACACCTCATCTAAGAGCCTAAAAAGCCTTTAAAGTTTTATTTAGAAAAAAACTAACTTATATCTTTCTTTTCAATAGAAAATAAAGCAATCATAAGACGGTATCTTAGGATAATATGGTATTCCACCGGTGATAAATGTTGCTTAGCCCATCTATAGAAATAACAAGGAGAAAATCATGAGCATGAGCAATGGGAGTGTTTGGGAGATATGATAGAACCTCTGATTCTAGCGGCGATAATGACTCTTTTTCTTCATGTTTTTTCCCAAGAAATACTGAGAAGTCAATGACGACCAGCACTTTCAAGCATATGGGCGTCGAGAACTTAGAGATCCAATACATTTGTATTTGAAAGGGTGTTCTTTCTTGCCTTATTCATATTGTTCTTGCAGCAGCCTCTATATGTTTTATACTTGCAGTCTCTATATTGATCATTCAGAAGCAGAAAAAATATTGCGGAGTTCAGGCTTTCCGCTTTTCCCCAAGATTGACTAGTGAACACATGCACATGGTTCATTTAAATCTTCTCAAATGCAGACATTGTTGTCAACATAGTGTTGGTAAAATTATGGATGCAAGAGATCGATGGATGGTAGCAAACAAGATGGAAGGACCGTAGATAGAAAGATTAAGCAAAACTATTAGAAGTTAAATTTCAAGCACAATTACTTAACATGTTAATTACGTGCATGTTTTCAGGAACTTTCGAAATGTATCTAGACCATGATAATTCTTTAATAAATATTGGTCTATAGTTATTCAAATGTGAATCCAATTGGATACTTTCGCGTGTTGGAGTGTTAGGATAGGATCCTTCAACAGAGGAAACATAAACACCTTTTCAACTTTCAGAAGAACATACCAAACTAATTGCTTTCAAACAACACAGGATCCAAATAGGACAGAATGGATCCTGTTCCACTAAAGCAGCAGCTACTCTATTTCTCTTAAATTTAAATCCACATTTTTCTCTCTTCATTATGTTCCATTCTCTCGAATTAGTCTCTAAACTTAGTTAATTTAACAATTCTGACACCATGTTTCTACCTTTCAATGACTTTTCTATCATGAAGTTAGTGGCATAATGGTACAAAAGAGAAACAAAAAAGGGATGCTCAAGTTAATCAAAAGAAAGTGTGGTTGATTGCAGTTATTGGCTTATTGCAGTGTGGATTTTGATTAACAAGAGTTTTAAATACAATGTTGAAAAACAGTTAATGTTCAGATTTTTCATTACCTCACAAGTAAAATGAGTTTTGGGGTTATGAAATTATTAGTTTTTATAACAATACTTAAAGAAACAAGGAGGGAATTGTCCGATGGAGTTCCTAATGCGGCAGAACATGTGATTTTTAAATCACAATGCAATTGCGGTCTGATGCGGCTGCAGAGGCTACCGTATCAGCAACATTGCGGCCACAATTGCAGTTGCGGATTGCAATTTAGAACCATAGATGAATCCAATTAAATCTATATTTGGGATCTCTGCTGGGAAATTTATAGGGTTTCTGCGTGTATAACAAGGGTATTGAGGTGGAAAGAATAAGGCTAAGGCATTTTGTGTCACCACCATTATGAAAATGCATCAGTCTTTTATTTATCTTTTGTATCTTATAATTGATTTCTATCTCTTTTAGTTAACTATATTTGGATCATGTTCTGATTGAAAGTAATCATTAGGTATGATCTTCTTGCACTACGCCAAAATTAAGATACTAAAGCGCAGCTACTAAAGCGCTTTTACATAAAAGCGCTCTCGTAGGTTTCGCATAAAAAAATTAATAAACAAAGGGAAAATGATGAAAAAAGCGCTCTGGTAGGGGGGAGGGGTATGAGAGCGCTTCTGAAAAGCGCTCTGGTAGGGGGGGTGTATGAGAGCGCTTTTAAAAAGCGCTTTGGTAAGGGGGGGGGGTATGACAGCGCTTTTCAAAAGCGCTTTGGTAAGGGGGGGGGGGTATGAGAGCGCTTTTCAAAGCGCTGCTGTAGGGGGTTTAATGAGAGCGCTTTTTAGTCAAAAGCGCTGGTATAGACCAGGCTTTGAGAGCGCTTTTCAGAAGTGCTTTAGTAGCCTTTATTACTAAAAATTAAAAACCAAAACACGCGTTACTGTTTCTCATTTCTCTCTTTCGTTTTCTGCAGAACCCTTCCGTCCACCACTGTTCTTCATCCACAAACCCTCATTGCACGCGAAACCCTTCCGTCCACCACCATCGGCAACCACCGTCGGCGTCCCTCCGTCGGCTTCTCCTCCGTCACTCGTTTTATCCACCGCCGGTGAGTTTTAGGTTTAATTTTCAGTGAAAATTTTATTTGGTATCAAAGATTGAACTTCTGCCTGCAACTTGTTTGATGAAATGCCTGAAAGAAATGATTTGAGTTGATAATTGATGAAATGCCACAATCCTTAGTAGGAATTTTTAAATTCTAAGTTGATTTACTTCCGCTTTTCATGATTCAAAAATCCATGGTTTTTTGGCTGTAGTGTTGATAAAATTCTGAAGTTACTGAATACAAAATAGACTTGCCACTGTTTATCACAAAATTTTGGCATTTCATCAAACAATAGTAACATAGTACGGCTAAACTTGCACCATGAGTATCACAAAATTTTGGCATTTCATCAAACAATAGTATCACAAGTGTAGCTTATTAATGTATTAGAATGAGACTTTTATATTAGAATTGAGTTAACCAAATCTTTGTGCCATCTTCATATCTGGGAAAGCGTATTAAATTATTATGCGTTTCAGGCCAAAGAAGTAGCAGAACTCAGACAAAAAATTGCATTGAAAGAATCTGTTCTTGAAGGTACTGCCTTTTTGCAAAGTCATCGATTTGTTCTCTGAAATATTGGGGCCCTTTTCTTTGAAAAAGTATCTTTTGTTTTCTTTTCCTATTTTCTCTTTTTAATATAAGACTGCCACATTGTTTTCATTCTGTTTCTGTTTTCCAAGATTTGTACAGGAAATTTTGAAAACAAAAAAGAAGTTTATCAAGTGTTTCTTGTACAAATCGTTGGAAATTAGCATCCGTTTTATAATTAAAAATGAAAACGTGAAATAAAAACAAATCACTTTTTCCTCTAAGTAAACAGATCCTGATGTTTCATTTCAACCATTAATTGTGTCATTTTGTGGGGCTCGTACCAAGGTTTATATATTTGTTTCATTTTAACTTGAAAAATATTTTCAAATCTTCAGTATGTATTAGTCTGCGAGCTCTTAATAGAAAATGGCAAAAGATTAGAATAGGCCTATAAAGATAATTTAGGTTAGTAACTGTTAGAAAGCTATGCTAAGTTTGAACTCTTCATTTTCTATTTCTTTGATTCAATGAATAGTTAGTTACAAGAATCTACTTCCTTCACTTTTATGATATTTGTATTTAACTGCATCGTGTGTGTGTGTGTTTAATTTCACAGTTACGTACTTTGAAGTCTCTGGTTTCTACTTGTACAACGCTGATTCAAACCTACCCATCTCCCACATCAAGTCTATAACTCAGGTTACTATCCCTTTCTTCTTGCTTATAGTTTGTTATATTCTGCTTATAGTTTATTGTTTATGGTTCTATTTAATATCAATTTAGTGTCTCTCAACCAGTTTTTTGGTTTGTGGACTTATATTACCTTGAAATAAGGTAATGTCTTCTTTAAGAAATCGGGTATTCTGATTAGGTATTCTAATTAGGTATTCTATTATGATGATAGCTATTTATTATCTTGATAGAATTCCTTATAGAAACGAAGAAGCATTTGTTTAGCTTAATTAAGTCATGGATAAGACATGGATGAGATCAAACCGATTGTCGAAAGAGTACGAGAAAGGGGTATGGGAATTCGTTGAGTTTGCGGTTAAGCACTCCGAAGACCCGCTTCGAATGCCGTGTCCTTGCTTGGGTTGCTGTTATGGGGATAAGGTTGACGGGAAACAGTTGGGATCCCATTTACTACGGTTTGGAATTGATAGAAGTTATACATGTTGGACAATGCATGGTGAGAAAAGTAACGGGAATGCTGGGTCGAGTTGTAATAGGAAGTATGCTTCAAACGACGATTGCACAGACACATACGATTGCGATCGAGTCGAGGAGATTGCAGAAGCGCTTGAAGAAGATCTTGCGGATTGTCCCAAAATGTTTGAGAGGTTGGTAAGCGATGCAGAGAAACCGTTGTATGATGGTTGTTCAAAATTCACAAGATTGTCTGCGGTGTTAAAGTTGTACAACTTAAAGGCGGACAATGGATGGTCGGATAAAAGTTTCACATAGTTATTAGCCCTTATGAAAGATATGCTACCAGAGGATAATGTTCTTCCCAATCGAACGTATGAAGCCAAAAAGATGTTGTCCTCTACTGGCATGAGCTATGATAAGATACATGCATGTCCAAACGATTGCGTTTTGTTTCGAAACGAGTATGCAGCGTTGAATGAGTGTCCTAAATGTGGTGCCCCTCGATATAAGAAAAAGTTGTCTCCTGCTAAAGTCTTATGGTATTTTCCTATAATTCCGAGATTTAGACGCATGTATCGTAGTGAGACCGATTCAAGACACTTGACTTGGCATGCAGATGAAAGAATTATTGATGGAAAGTTGCGACATCCGGCAGACTCACCACAATGGATGAAAGTTGATACTGATTATCCTGAATTTGCAAAAGAAGCAAGAAACCTTCGGTTGTCATTGTCTACTGATGGAATGAACCCGCATGGTATTCAAAGTATCTCGCATAGCACATGGCCTGTGATTCTTATGATCTATAACCTACCTCCGTGGCTATGTATGAAGCGTAAGTACATGATGTTATCAATGCTAATTTCTGGGCCTAAACAACCAGGGAATGACATAGACGTATACTTGGCACCGTTAATCGAAGATTTAAAGTTTTTGTGGGACAACGGTGTGGAGGTTTACGATGGGTATAGGAAGGAAAGTTTCAACTTGAGGGCGATGTTGTTTGGAACAATTAATGATTTTCCAGCATACGGAAATCTATCCGGGTACAGCAATAAAGGTCAAAAGGCGTGTCCCGTTTGTGAAGATGAAACCGATACGACACGATTGGATCTTTGTCAGAAGAATGTCTTTCTCGGTCATCGTAGATTCTTAAATTCTAATCATCACTACCGTGGGTGGAGAAAAGCATTCAACGGAAAGGCCGAACATGGTACAGCCCCGCCTTTTTTGTCAGGTGATCAAATTTTTGAAAAGGTGAAAGATGTGAGCACTCAGTTTGGCAAGCCTTTTGCACATTCACTTGTCAAGGGTGGGTGGAAGAAGAAGTCCATTTTTTTTGAACTTCCATATTGGAAGTCGTTGTACGTAAGACATTTCCTGGATGTTATGCATATTGAAAAAAATGTATTTGACAGCGTTATAGGTACGTTACTCAATATACCAGGAAAGTCTAAGGATGGCGTTAACATAAGGAATGACATGGCAAACATGGGGATGAGAACTGAATTGAGACCCGTGACGAAAGGAAGACGAACATATCTGCCACCTGCTGTTTACACTCTATCTAGAAAGGAGAAGAAAACATTGTGTAAGTTCCTCAGTGAAGTTAAAGTTCCAGAAGGCTACTCTTCAGATATTAGAAGAATTGTGTCCATGAAAGACCTCAAGTTAAAGAGTTTGAAGACGCATGATTGTCATGTTATAATGGAACATTTTTTACCAATAGGTATACGTTCTATTCTGCCAGAAAAAGTAAGAAGCGCAATAACTAAGCTGTGTTTCTTCTTCAGGTCAATTTGCAGTAAGGTGGTCGATCCCGCGATCTTACCAACATTGCAAAAAGAGATAGTTGTTACTTTATGTGATCTTGAAATGTATTTTCCTCCCTCGTTTTTTGACATAATGGTTCATCTAGTCGTTCATCTTGTGAAAGAGACACAATTGTGCGGACCAGCTTATATGAGATGGATGTACCCTGCTGAACGTTATATGAAAATATTAAAAGGGTACGTGAAAAACAGAAGTCGACCGGAGGGTTGTATTGCCGAACGATACGTTGTTGAAGAAGCGGTTGAGTTTTGTACTGAATATCTGTCAAATGTTCAATCAATTGGACTCCCCAAATCTCATATTGTCGAAAAAAAAGAAGGAAAAAGGCTAATTGGAAATAAAGTTGTGACAGTATCAATGGTCGAACGGGATCAAGCGCACTTGTATGTTCTGCACAATGAGATTGAGGTTGAGCCGTATGTTGAAATGCACAAGGTTGTTCTCCGAGATTTAAATCCAAATAGAAATGAGAACTGGATAGTACGAGAGCACAATCGAAGTTTCATACCGTGGTTTAGGGATCATATTTATTCAAAGTATCGTTCAGATCCTGCTTCAGTAACAGAAAGGTTGAGATGTTTAGCCTATGGTCCAACTGTAATTGTGCTTTCTTATAGCGCATACGCTATTAATGGATACACATTTTATACCAAAGAACAGGATGATAAAAGTATCATGCTGTCGATCCCGAAGTTCAGAGAGTTTTTACTGAATGTGTAAGTATAATACTGTGTCTTTAATTAAATCAAATGTTTTTTAATATATAAATGATTTTTTAATGTAAATGAATTACAGGAGACCTTGTCGCAATCGGCATCCACCGGTGAGGGGAGCGTACTTAGTAGAGCACTAGATGCTCCTGAGTATCCCGGTCGGGTGAGGGGTAAGGGTCATGGTGTGACTCCAACCTCTTTTTACAAGAGTCCTAGGAGAAGAAATCCTTCAAATGAAGAAGTGTTGCAAAAGTTGGCGGAATTGCAAGCACAAGTCTCTGAATTGCAAAGAGATAAAGAGGCGTATATGAGAGAAAAGTGCAACACTCCATCGGTGAAAGAAACTAGTGATAAGGCTAGTATCAACTATCAAAGGAAATTTCCCGAGATAATTATAATTTTTTTTCCTTTTAAATTGTTCTATTTTATTAATGATAATGACTTTATATTTACTATTGGTTTAGGGCATTTCATCTTGCCAACTATACTTATCGGAACCGAGTTATCGACTAGTTGGCAAGGGAAAAGTGCACAACACTTTGGGAGATTTACTTCACCATAGACCGCTCCCGGATGGACACCTGAAAGTATCGGTGGATGTTGTAGTAGATCATGATGCGATGCTACCGGTACCTGACATGGTCTCAGAGACGACATTGCTGCGAGATGCAATAGGATCATTTGTTGCATGGCCCTCGGAGCTCATTACCATTAGTGATGAGGTATATTGAAAACGATTATGAATCATTTAGTTTTCGAATGTCAATTCTAAACCGTTTATTAATTATTTTTTACATTTTAATTTTAGACTGCTCCTATAAAACCCACAGTTAAGGGTAAAGGGATTTTACAGGAGGAGGAGTCCGTTGCATCACTAAAAGAGGTACATTTAAAGTGTTAATAATTAATCTGAATCTAAATCTGCATGATTTTATATTTTACCTAACTTATATGATTTTTAGGCATCCGCTCGAGAGTCACAACAAGTGACGCAGCAAGTTCGTACCGTACCACCCACTGGTCCTCCGAAGCCAGCGGGAAAAAAAGGCGGTGCTTTTGTGCCTCGGTACCGGTCGACGCTCGCAACAATGGTTGATATGTCCGATTTGAAGGATGGTGCTTTACGTGAAATCGTTATGGATGAGAGTGTCTTCGGTATTGAATTCAAGTCACTTATTACACTTGATGACTTGGAGGAGATTTTTAAGCATGATCAACTAGGCGTCAATAACATGCACTCATACATCCGGTAATATTCCCTCATCCGATATATTATTTAATTAGTCCCACAATATAATTTATTTACACATTTAAATGAAAATAATCTAATGTTTATTATGTTTTTATTTAAGGTTGTTGTATGACAGAGTGTTGCGCGGGACTCCGTTGTCTAACAGATTCCGTTTCGTGTCTTCCGCCCACTGCAGCGGAATGGCAATTGCTTCGGAACGGGAATCATTTAGACAGCGATTAGTCGATAGATTCATGTCCACCGGCAATACAGAATGTCTGCATCTTTGGGCGTATAATACCCGACCAGTAGGGTTAGTTTCTCATTCTTTGTTCATCTAATCTCTGTTTCTTTTGTGTATAGCAAAATTTTCATATAACCTATTGTTTTTATTTATAGAGCACACTGGTTGCTGCTTGCTATCAACCCTATAAGGGAAGTCGTGTATTATCTGAATTCGGTAAATGGTGAATGGACCAATTATCCGGCCATGAAGGACATCGTTGATTTGTAAGTGGGATCGTTCTAAATATATATTCGTGTATATTTATATATATATTTACTTATTTGTGGGATTGATCTAAACATATGCTTTTATATATTTGTTAATTAGATCAATACAAGTGTTCCAAAGTCAACGGGACGCACAGGTATCCCGAACTAAATCTAGCAACATTACTTGGATCCAAGTGCAGGTACATTATTTTTCACAATGTTGCTTATAATATATTTATGCTACTTGATAAAACAATGCACAACTATAGAATCTTATTTGTTTTTCTATGTAGTGTCCGCAACAGAAAAACAGTTACGATTGCGGATACTTTGTATTGAGGTTTATGAAAGAAATCCTTCAGGCAAATCAATTAGAGATTCCGCTCACGGTATGAATTTATAACTTAAGATAATTTCATATAATTTATTACATTTAACTAAATGTATCATTCATATTTTGTTTTTGTTTTGTAGTACCTTGACGAATTCCGTGCCGCTGGATACCCGAAACTTAAGTTGGAAGAAATAAAAGAGGATTTGTGTCATTTTTATATTAAGCGCTTTTTCATGTAGGATTTGTGTCGAATTGAAGTACTATAATATTATTGATGTTGTAATGATGTATATATATAATTTTGGATATTATAATGGTATTATATTAGTATATATATATATTGTCTTACTGATGGCTGAAATAATATCGTCGAAAATAAATTACAGGTCGAAAATATTACAGGCTGAAAACATATTACAGGTCGAAAATATTACAGGTCGACTGGGAGGATTAAATTACAGGCTGCACATTAAAATACCTCATTTAGCTACTAAAGCGCTTTCTAAAAAGCGCTCTTAAAGGCCCACATACTAAAGCACTTCTTTTTAAAAGCGCTGCCAAAGATTAATAAAAAAGCAAAAAAAAAAAAAAGCAACATACTAAAGCGCTTTTGTAAAAGCGCTCTTATAGGGGGGGCTATCAGAGCGCTTTTTCTGGAAAAAGCGCTCTTAAAGCCCACCCTATAAG
The DNA here is from genome assembly GCF_029867415.1 of Vicia villosa. Lineage (NCBI taxonomy): Eukaryota > Viridiplantae > Streptophyta > Magnoliopsida > Fabales > Fabaceae > Vicia > Vicia villosa. Next base: position 775,608 of record NW_026705199.1, on the reverse strand, counting down.
AGCGCTTTTACAAAAGCGCTTTAGTATGTTGCGTTTTTTTTTTATTTTTTACTCACAGGGGGGGCTATCACAGCGCTTTTCTGGAAAAAGCGCACTTAAAGGGGGGCCTACCAGAGCTCTTTTTACTGAAAAGCGCTCTTAAAGGGGGGCCTACAAGAGCGCTTTTTCCAGAAAAGCGCTCTTATAGGGGGGCCTACCAGAGCGCTTTTAAAAGCGCTTTCGTAGCCTATGCCAGCGCTGGCTTTGGCAGCGCTTTAAAGCGCTGTTAAAGGCCAAAAAAAGCGCTTTTAAAAGCCCTTCCTCGTTGTAGTGTTGAGAGTGAAAAATTGTATCTGTTTTGTCTGTTGCAGGATCCTACACTAAATAAATACTACTACAACACATGAGTATTCAATCTCATTATTGATATAATCTTTGATAACTATTTAAAATAAATAATTGAACAAGATTCACATGTGAATAAATTTTAAGACAATTTTTTTTAAATATTTGAAAGGTCTGAATTTCGAAAGTTCCTGAGAACTTGCACGTAAATAATTCGTCAAGTAATTGACTCTGGAGCTTAAACTTCTAACAGTTTTCTTCATTCTTTCTATTTACATATCTAACTGCCACTTTTTGGTGTTTGTTACAAAGCACGTGCCAAATTCTCTTGCATCAACAATGTATTGAAACCCAAATTTGCATCTGAGCTGATATGCATGAACCATGTGCATCTGTTATCAATTAGTAATTTCTTGTGGAATGGTAATATCAACAAGAGATGCATTCATTGGGTGAAGTGGGAGAATGTTTGTAAGTCCAAAGATAGAGGAGGGTTAGGAATAAGAGATGTTGGTGAAATGAACAAAGCTCTTCTATTAAAATGGAAGTGGAGAATTTTGAAGGAGGACAAAGCAATTTGGAGTAAATTTCTCCTTTTGAGATATCTCAACCCAAAACTCAAAGTGTTAGCCTCTTGTGAGGATGTTCTAAATCGTGAGGATTCTACTTGGTGGAAGGATGTTATTCTTAATGATTTCAAGGAGGAGAGCTCCGACGAGGGATTCTCCGATTGGGTCAATTGCAAGTTCAAGAAAGGCAACAATATTCTTTTTTGGCATAGTTGTTGGTTGGGAGATCAAACTCTTAGTACCTCTTTCCCGTACTTGTTCGATATTTCAACCAATAAGCTTTGTGCGGTTAGTGAGGCGATCTCTTGGAACAACGGAATTTTCTCGTGGAACATTGATGCCATTATTGGGAATGACCGAATGCTACCTCCGGGTTCTTATGGGGGTGATTCGGTCGGGGCCTCTCAATTGAGGGATTTAAGGGATTTATTAAGCGGAATTGAGCCGGACAACTCCGATTTCGACGATTTCCATTGGAATCTTACCTCCACCGGTTGTTTCTCGGTATCTAGTGTTTCTACGGCGGTGTCTAATGCTAAGGATTTGGCTTGGCCAACTTCTACAATCAAATTGTTGGATGTTATTTGGAAAGCAAACATTCCGAAAAAGATAAAGATCTTCTCTTGGAGATTCTTTATCGATAGACTTCCTCTAAAAGATCTTTTGGCTCATCGAGGTTTGTCTAATCTTCCTTCTCTAGATTGCTTGTTTTGCTCAAATCATCCGGAAACTTTGGAACACCTCTTCTTCCAATGTCTTGTTACGAAAGCGGTGTGGGAAAGAATTTACCTTTGGTTGGGAAATGGCTTGGAGTTTACTTTTGAAGAATTCAAGGATTTCGGTAGCATTCAAGAGAAGGTGAAAAATACAAAGAATAGAGCAAAAATCAACCTTATTTGGTTGGCTCTTATTTGGAGTATTTGGCATACTAGAAACAACATTATTTTTGAAAACGCTTCCTTTAGCTTTGAAGTGGTTATTTCTAACATTATGTTCTACTCTTGGAGATGGTTATGTAATAGTGACACTAAGTCTAGGTTCATTTTCTATGATTGGTACAAGCTTCCCCTTAATAGTTGCAACTCTCACTAGAGTTGTTTTGGTTGTAAGGGTTGCACCCCTAGTGCGATTTCTTATATCAATTGCCTATTAAAAAAAAAAAAAAAAAAAAAAAAAGTCCTCTTCTTAAATCATATCTTCAATTACAGCTGCCATATGATTACTTGCTGTATATCATCTCTTGTAAGTTATATCTTATATTCATCTAAGTTTGAGAAGTTGCTTGTTCGAGATATTTATAAGTCTTATGATATTTTGATACACCCATAAGCCAGAAATCAAAGTTGTCAACTGTAACTATATTTATGTACTTTTGTCTTGGCTTCTCAACATTTTCACTTTGCCTCACACATTTTATCTTCTTCACTGGAATGGAAACCTGTATATCACACATATATATACCATTGAGAATCTTAACAAAATATTGAAATAGGAAGACTCGGAGCTATGAATAGGTTTGTTCTTGACATACCTTATAGTGGATCCTACACATTTGACCTTTCTGGTTAAAGACTTTTATTGATCTCTCACTGCAAAAGGCAACCTTTTCAGTGGAGATAAAGAGGAGACCAGCTAGAGGGCCAGACGTGGTCGACAGATAACAATGGCAAACTTTCAGCAGCCTCTCCCCCTCGACCACACTAAAATACTTCACGAACACTTTCTCCTCTCCACCCACTTGAAGAATTCTTGCTCCTAAGCTCAACTTCCTTTTAATAATTTCAGATATGTTTGTCCCAAGTCTCGCTGAAGTTTCAGAATTACTATCACCCTTCCTGATGCGCTTTTTTTGGTTAGAACTTCCTCTACCTGAAACATTGAAGCACTGTATATCAGTAAAATCGTCAATACTTAATGAAATTAGGATAGATAATCGTGATTCGTTTGTTTGTAAAGGGAAAGAAAGTCTTACATTTGCTTTGATGTTTAGATGGATATTGACATGGATGAGAGGCAGAATCAAGTAAGTATCTGTTATCCGACTTTTGAAACTGGTCATATATGATTGGAGTTCCAACAATTAGGTCGTGAAGAAGTGAGGTTTGCATGTTGAATGATTAATAAGGTTTGTGTTTTGTTTAAAGAGATAGCTAGTAGATTTTAAGGAAGTTAGACTCACTTGGTTAGATCAGTCCCTTTGTATTGTAAGGAGGTAGTATTTAAACGGAAGAAAAGTAGGAAGTGAATCTTGAGCCTTTAGTGGGATGACTCAACCATGATCTTGGTGATGTAATAAAGACACTACTGAGGTGGCAACAAGAAGGACTTTTTTCAGGATAATATTTTGTTTGGTTGCTTTTAGAAAAAGATGGTAAAGAAGAAAGATATAGTTAGCTTTTTCATTAATAAAAAAACTTAAAAGGATATATTTTAAGAGGCTTAGAGAAAGGTTTGTATATCTTGAGGAGTAAGATTTCATGGTGTATATGACATGCTGTCGGCCAACCCTTCGGAGAACTGCACTGTTTTGGAAATTAAAAGGAAGAAGTGGTTTTCATCAGCAGAAACTTTATGAGTGGGCATTGTAACTTTGTGGAGCTAGAGTTGTCTAAATTTTTTTGCAGTAAGTCAGGTATGTAAAACTAAAATGAAGGGCAAGTGTAGTAAGTTAAGGTGTTTGAGACATAATCTAGTTATTTTGTGACTGACGTGGTAATGGTTTGACAACCTCCATTTTTATAGGTCAACCATCCACACACGTCATTAGATACCGGCCTAAGACCAGATTTTAGTTTCCATTCTACTTCTAGTTTCTGTCAAACAAAATTTCATGTTCCATAACCTTATTCCCTACCACACCATAGCCCTGTCAGCAAGTTTACTTTATGATATAAACTTTGTCTAGTAGAAATAGAAATGTAAGGCCTCTAAAAAGATAATCAGTGTAGATGCACATGGAGATAATTTGCTGATTCGCCTTTCCAAAAGCATGGGTGCCATATCTTTAAATACATTGTTTGTGGTCCTCCCATTTTCTTCATATTAATTAAGGTCATTCCAAATTAAGCAACATTAAAGTGCTAATAGCTATTCTGAAATTTTAACTTCCACGAAATCTGAATTTCATTGCAGTGAAAATTAAGTCGACTAATGAGTGAATCAGATGACTGTGTTATGCAATGTTATTTTGTTCAAGATGATATATATTATGACATCATGGACTGCTTGGTTGGTTTAAGAGAAAGGTTTATGTATCTTGAGGAGCAAGATTCCATGCTATGTATATGACGGTTCTAAGAGAATGATGGATAATTGTGAAGTAATTAGGATACTATATTTGAAGATTGTGACTAATCTCATCATGGATGGCTCACATATGTCTGAGTTTATTATTTTGCTCACATATATTGTATTGGGCAAGTTTTGATTAGTTTGATATAATATTAAATACATCATGTACTTAAGTTTAAAAAATTTGACAATTAAATAATATTTGTAGTACGTATGATATAATTATTACTAAATTATCATTTGAATTTAAATATATTTAATAATGACATTTTATATTTAAAAACAAATTAAGTGTATTAATAAGAGCTGTATTTCACGAAATAATAATAAATATAGTTAAAATTTTAAAGTTTTATATTTCAAATAAATATATATTAAAGGAGAGTTTTATAATTGATACATAGAAAGTTTAGAATTGAAAAGACATAAATCATTCTCAATATCAAAATAATTTTAATTGTCATAGTTTTATTTAATAGCATGTTGTTAAATAATCTCTATTTAGTTAATAGAATTGATGGAATCAAATTTGACATAAAAAATTATATTTATATTCAATTTACATGATGTTTTGAAAAAAAAATTCATGTTTAATTAATATTTTATTAATATGATTGATTGTTTGCATTATACTATAATTAATAGTAGTAGATAATTAACTTGGTGTATAGGCGGCGTAAGGTGAAAGGAACATTGGGGTAACAGCAGCAGCCGGGTGTGCTAGTGTGAACAGTGGGAAGGCTTCGGGGTACTATGGTGCTCATTTAGAGGAATCCGATATTATTAGAAGTAATGGAAGGCAATGGAAATTTTTAGAGAATGATATAGGTGGGAAATTGTGGTCAGCAATTGTAGCTTTGGGGGTAGTGGATGCGGAGGGTCGGGACAAACTTGTTAGTAGGATTGAATGTTTGGAACAAGGGGAAGGTAAAATCGGGGAAGGGTTGAAGGAGAATCAAAAAGTTGTTAAATGATAATCGGGTATGAATATAAGAGGGGGAGTGAACAATCTCAAATGTAGGAGAATTAGTTCATTGATCAAAAAAGGAAACGCCGACGTGTTTTTGTTACAAGAAACTAAAGTTACTAGTATGGATGAAGTGAAGGCTAGAAGTTTTTGGTTTTCTTCGGAAGTTGGTTATTCCTTCACCAATTCATCAGGAAGATCGGGCGGTTTATTAACTTTATGGAATCCGATTAATGTGGAGGTCTTGAGTAGTTTTAAAGGGGAAGGGTTTTTGGGAATAAAAGTTTGTTGGAAGGATAATCTTTACTACATTGTTAATATTTATTCGTCTTGTGTGTTGAGCAAGAAGAAATGTTTGTGGAACGACTTGTTAGCTTTGAAGGAGTCTTTCAAAGATGGAGAATGGATCATGGGAGGGGATTTTAATGCTATTAAAAATAGTAGTGAAAGGAAAGGAAGGGCTTTGTCGGTGAGCCATAAAGAAGAGGAGCTTTTTTCGGAGTTTATTGATAAAACGTTGTTGGTGGACATTTCGTGCAAAGGGAAAAAGTTCTCGTGGTTTGGTAGGGATGGTAAGGCGATGAGTAGAATAGATCGATTTCTCCTATCTAGTAATATTGTGAATAGATGGGAAGTGGTCGGTCAATTTATCGGGGATAGAGACATTTCGGATCATTGTCCAATTTGGATAATGACGGACCATTTGGATTGGGGACCTAAGCCGTTTAGATTCAATAATGAATGGTTTTCTTTTGATTCTTTCATTCCTTTTGTAGAGAAAGAGTGGAAAAGTATGAAGATGGAAGGCAGAGGTGATTTTGTTCTAAAAGAAAAGCTTAGGATTCTTAAAGATAAACTTAGAAGTTGGAACAGGAGGTGTTTGGAAAAATTGATTTGGAAATGGAGGAAGGTGTTCGTGAATTGAATATTGTCGATGAAAGGTTAGTCTCTGAATCTAATTCTTTTATTGCCGATAATCTTGTTTAGAGGAAAGAAGCTTGTAGTAAGTTTTGGAGGAATTTGAGGATAAAGGAAAGTATGTTATTGCAAAAATCTAGATTGAGATGGTTGAAGGAGGGAGATTCTAATAGAGTTTTTTTTCACAAGGTGATGAAACAAAGAAGAAGACATAATCATTTAGGTCCGGTACTTACCCCGGGAGGTTTGGTGGAATCGGTAGTGGATGTCAAAGAGGCGGATTATTCTCATTTTGGTAATAAATTCATTGAATCGGAAGAGGTTAGACCCTTGTTGGATGGAATTTATTTTAAATCCATAAGTGGGGAGGAGGCGATGGAGATTGAGAAACCTTTTTCAGAAAATGAGATTAAAGAGGCGGTTTGGAATTGTGGGGGGGGATAAAAGTCCGGGTCCGGATGGATGCTCTTTTCTTTTTATTAAGAAATGTTGGTTTTTTCTTAAAGAAGATTTCATCAATTATTTTAATTACTTCTTTGTTGGTAGCCCTATTTCAAAGGTGATTACTTCTTCTTTTTTGACCTTGATTCCGAAGAATCATAATCCGGTTAGCTTGGATGATTATAAGCCAATTTGCTTAGTGGGTTGTATGTATAAAGTGGTGGCTAAACTTTTGGCGGGGAGATTAAAAAAAGTGTTAAATTCCATCATTTCTCCGTTTCAAAGTGCTTTCGTCCCCGGTAGGCACTTGTTAGATGGTGTGTTAGTGGCGAATGAGGTGGTGGATTTTGCTAGAAAGGAGGGTAAGAAGTGTATCCTTTTTAAAGATGATTTTGAGAAGGCGTATGATAAGGTAAGTTGGAGTTTTCTTCGTTATATGCTTCAAAGGATGGGCTTTGGGAATAGATGGTTGAAATGGATGGAGTTGTTGGTGTTTAAAAGTAGTATGTCGGTTCTTGTCAACGGGGGCCCAACTAAGGAATTCGTTGTTTCAAGAGGGTTGAGACAAGGTGATCCTCTTTCTCCTTTCCTTTTTGTCTTAGTGGCGGAAGGTCTTACGGGTCTTGTGAGACAATCCATTGAATTAGGGGACTTCCAAAGATTCGATATCAAGGGTTCTTGTTGGGTTGATATTTTACATTTTGCGGATGATACGCTCATTGTGGGAGATGGAAGTTGGAAACAATTGTGGGCAATTAAGGCGGTTCTCCGAGCCTTTGAAATAGTTTCGGGTCTTGGTATCAATTATCATAAGAGTAAATTGATCGGCATCAACTCTAATGCTCACTTTTTGGATGCGGCGTCATACTTTCTTTCTTGTAAGTTGGAAGAAAGCAATTTTTATTTTCTCGGAATTCCTATAGGTTTCAATCCTAGGAAAGAAGCTACTTGGAATCCTCTTTTAGTGAAGTTGAAGAATCGTTTAGAAGGGTGGACGGATCATTTTTTAAATTTAGGAGGAAGAATTACTCTCTTGAAGTCGGTGCTTAGCTCTTTATCTATTTTATCTATGTCTTTTTATAGAATGCCGTTGAAGGTGGTGAAAAGGTTTATTTCCATTCAAAGTAGATTCTTATGGGGTGGAGCGGAGGAGAAGAGGAAAATTCATTGGGTGAAGTGGAAGGATGTTAATCTCCCTTTTGAGAAAGGGGGATTGGGAGTTAAAAATATGGTTTGGTTCAATGTGGCTCTTCTTAACAAGTGGAGGTGGAGGATTCTTCAAGGCCATAATTCCCTTTGGTTTAATGTCTTGAAAGCGCGTTATGGAGATTTATCCTCTTTGATTTTTTGCGGTGGTAACGATTGTAAAAAGTCTTCCATCGCTTCTTTTTGGTGGAGGGATATGTTAAAATTAAACTCTCTTTTCTCCTGTAACCCTATTGTCGATTGTAGTAGGTTCATTATTCATAATGGCTTCAATTCGCCTTTTTGGGAAGGATTATGGTTGGGAGGATCCTCTTTGAAGGAAGATTTTCCGGAATTATTCAAGGCTTAGAGTTTGAAGAACGTTTCAGTGGCGGTCATGGGAGGGTGGGGTGAAGGTGGTTGGGTTTGGGGGGATTTTGGTTTATCCGAGGCTAGATTGAATGGTGAAGTGGTGTTGGAGGATATAGTCTTAATGAGGGGGAGGTTGGAGGAATTTCAAGGGTGGTTGGTAGGTAAAGATGAGGTGGTTTGGCAAAGTAAAGAGGGGGATGATTTTTCGGTAGCTTGTTGCTATGCTTTTTATGAGAAATTGCATATGCATTTTGGCCCCCCCGATTAAAAGCACGGTCACCTACTCCATTTGGTTACCTCAAAATTTGATGAAGACATGATACGGGTCCTGTTCCAGTTCTTTGATCCCGAACATCATTGCTTCACCTTTTCTGATTACCAGTTAGTACCCACCTTGGAAGAGTTTTCTGAACTAATTGGATTACTTGTTCGAAATCAATTACCTTTCACTGGTTTAGAAAGGATTCCAAAACCTGAAACCATTGCCGCTGCCTTACATTTGCGAAAGTCAGAAATCGAGTCCAATTGGGAAACAAAGAGTGGAGTTAAGGGTTTGCTTGCTAAGTTCTTAATGGAAAAGGCTCGATTACTACTAGAAAACAAAAGTTACCCAGCTTTTGAGGAGGTTGTGGCTCTTTTGATCTATGGGTTGGTTTTATTCCCTAATCCCGACCAGTTCATAAGTGTACACATTATCAATCTTTTCCTAACCCGTAACCCGGTACCAACATTGCTGGGAGACATTCTACATTCTCTACACACTCGTACCATGAAGAAACGAGGAACTCTTATGTGCTATATACCACTACTGGCTAGGTGGTTTACATTTCATCTTCCCCGATCAGTGTTGAGAAATGAACAAAGAATGCAATGGTCTCGCAGGATTATGTCTTTGTCTCATTCAGATATCCGGTGGAACAACTTCTTTTAAAGAGACATTACTATCATTGATCATTGTGGAGAGTACCCTAATGTGCCACTACTTGGCATCAAAGGAGGCATCACTTACAATCCCTCTTTAGCTTTACGCCAATTCGGATATGCACGGAGCAACGGTCCTCATGACATGATTATTCGTGGCATTGTGTTTGATTACGAGGATGATTCCCATAGACACCGACGAAGGTTTATACATGCGTGGGGCAGTGTCTGTAGAATAGAAAGCAAAACTTTGGGGCAATGGAATTCTATCCCTATGGAACCTTACCTCAGATGGGTGCGGGCTCATGCTCAGAAACTCATCATGCCCTATCCCGCTATTCTACCTATGACTATTGAGCCAGAAGTCGAAGGAGACGAACCTCAAGTTATTTTACATACGGATATGCCAACTGACCTGGAAGAGTTGCAGAAATCTTGGGTTCAACTAAAAGAGGAAAGAGATACCTTCAAAGAACACTGTCAAGACTATGAGAGAAGATTATTGGAGCTCACCGGACAACTCCAAGAAGAGCAGCAGATCAACACATTCCTGGGTGCAAAGAGAAAGCGTCCATGGGAGACCTGAGGGATCCTTCATTTTCTTTATTTATTTCTGTTTTGTAAGCCCGAATGAGGCAAAAAAAAAGAAAAAAAAAAGGAGAAGAAATAATAATAATTGTTTGACTAACAAATGTTTGTTTTTCTTTTGTTTTAACAAATCTAAACTCTAAGATCCTTGAAAACATTGCATATACATTTCATTCATTGCATATACATTTCATTCATTGCATATACATTGCATTCATACACATTGCATAACAGGTTCACATGACGAATTTCTCATCTCCTCGCTGTTTATTTCAGTCAGAAGAGATGGAATCTGAAACAAGCATCAAGAATCTCGAAGCACAGAACGCCCAAGTTCAAGTGGCAATTCTGGAACTGGCAAAGGGGCAACAAGAACTGAAAGCCCTGATGATCAAGAAGAAAAAGAAGCCCAAAGGATCTGTAGGCTTGAGCCAACTGAAAAGAAAGATCAAAATCCCAGCCAAAAAGTTCAAAAAGCCACCGATCCCTGAAATAGTCGGTGATGGTGAACAAGGAGACAATCACAGCAACCAGGGTTCTGCCAAACCCTCTCTCTCTTCTAATGAAGAAGATTATCATTCTGGCGACGAACAAGATGATGACAAGTATCAATACAATGCTGATCTTGCACCAACCCGTACTCAACTAAGGGGCATGTCCATGGCACCAAAAGAAAGTTTCAAAGGATATGCACAAAAATGGAGAGATATGGCTGGAAGGGTTCAACCACCCTTATCTGATCGCGAGCTGGTCGACATGTTCATGGGCACTTTAACTGGCCCTTTCTATAGTCATTTGCTGGGAAGCTCATCATCAGGTTTCACTAACCTGATAATAACTGGGGAACGTGTCGAAAGCGGCATTCAAAATGGAAAAATCCAAATAGGCTCTTCCTCTGGTACTACAAAAAGGCCCATCAGTGGGAGAAATGAGGTCAATACAATGCACAGTCTGAAAGGTCGCAAAAGTGAGCAGCACCAATCTGTGGGGGCAGTTCTGATCTCCGCATCTGCACCTCAAAAAGATCAACAGCCAAAATATACGCGTCGACCAGATGCGCCAAGAAGAAATTTCACCAGAATCAATATGCCAATCTCTCAGGCATTACAGCATTTGCTAAAAGCAGATCTGATCACATTAAAAGACCCTCCAAAGAATGTCAACACTTCCTCTCCGAGTTATCGCCCCGATGCAACGTGTGCGTATCACTCAAACTGTCCAGGACATGACGCAGATCACTGTTGGGCCCTGAAAAATAAAATACAAGACATGATAGATGCTGGGGAAATTGAGTTCGATCCTCCATAAACTCCAAATGTCATCACGGCACCCATGCCGAAGCATGACAAAACTGTCAACGCTATCCTAGACATTGTTTACATCTATGATGTGACCGAATTGTCAACTCCGCTCCTCGAAGTCAAAGGAAAGCTAATCCAAGCTGGTTACTTTCCAGGTTGTGACCCTGATTGCTTTTATTGCACATGCCTGCCCAATGGTTGTGAAAATCTGAGAATGGGAATTCAAAAATGGATGGATCGCCGTATCATAATGTTTGAGAGGCTCCCTTCTATGGACGTTTTATGTGAAGTCTTTGCAAACGGGATGAGAATAGAGGATGTCTCAGTGGTTTCCAACTTACCATTCAAAATCTCTGCCAAGGCTCCTTTCAAAATTTCCGCTACACTCAAAGTGGCATCAGTAATCATTGCTAGTCCAACTCCATTTCCATACTCCTCAGACAAATCTGTCCCGTGGGATTACAACACTAATGTTTATGTCCATGGAGTTAAACAGGATACCTTGACCAAAGAGGCCCTGAATTTTACTGCTCCAACTGTTGATAACATTGTGGGTACCAGTAAGATTACGAGAAGTGGAAGGATCTTTTCACCAGAAATTTCTCCAAATGTTGCTACCGGTCCAGTCTAGGTCCCAGTTCCTAATCAAGATATCGACGCTCGAGGCAAAGAGCCACAAGTTGAGCCAGTTCAAATACCGGTGGAGGTCACTGTTGAAGATCCATCGAAGCAAGAAATGGAGGAAATATTGAAAATCATCTGCAAGAGTGATTACAATATTGTCGAACAACTGGGGCACACTGCTTCAAAAATCTCAATGCTGTCTCTATTAAAGTATTCAGAAGCTCATGCTATAGCTCTGATGAAGTTCTTGAAAGCTGCGCATGTGCCTCAAGAGATTTCAGTCGATCAATTTGAAAATTGTGTTGCCAATCTAACAGTGACCAATGGCCTCGGTTTCTCTGATGTTGATCTAACCCCTGCTGGAAAGAATCACAATAAAGCCCTACATATCTCCATTGAATGTAATGGCACCACTCTATCTCATGTGCTGGTGGATAACGGTTCTTCTTTGAACGTGTTACCAAAAACAGTACTGGAAAAGCTTGACTTCGAAGGAGTTGTGTTACAACCAAGCGATGTTGTGGTAAGAGCCTTCGATGGGTCAACAAGAACAGTGTACGGAAAGGTGAATCTCCCAATCAGAGTGGGCTCTCAGATCTTTGATTCTACCTTTTATGTAATGGAAATTCACCCAGCATATTCCTGTTTACTAGGAAGCCCTTGGATACATGGGGCAAATGCTGTAACTTCTACCCTGCATCAGAAGTTGAAATATCCAGTAAAAGGAAAGATTGTCACAGTTTATGGCGAAGAGGAATATGTGGTTAGTCACCTGAGCAATTCCAAATATGTTGAGTTGGATGACGAATTCATCGAAACTCCCTGCCAATCTTTTGAGGTGGTCTCTCCAGATGTCTCTACTACCAAGCATATTTCTGCTACTCCAACTACAACTATGGCTTCACTCAAAGATGCCAAAGCTGTGATCGAAAAAGGTGATTGCACAGTATGGGGACAGACCCTCGATATACCTTACAAGTCCGACAAGCTTGGCCTGGGCTATGATAGTGGAAATCAAAAGAATGATCAAAGTCCTTGTTCTGGAGGATTAATGTCACATTTCATCAGCCAGGGAGTAAACGCCATTGAAGACGATGAAGTGTTCTTGAACCATATCATTCAGCCATATCCAGATGAAATTCCACCCATTTCCATGGGAATGTGGGATACTTTGGGAGATCCAAGCGGCGAATATAATTATCAATACACCGCACCTCAGAATTCTTTTATTGCTATGGAAGATATTACCCCAACTGGATGGGGTGATCAATTTGAAAATGACAAAAGTCTCACAAGTCCCAGCACTCAGCAATATCAAAATCCACCTAAAGAAGTTTGGGATACGCTAGGAGAGCCAAGTGGCAAATATGACTTTATGGTGAAATATTCCGCTCCTCCGAGCTCACAAATCGCCATGGAAGACATTATCCCAACTGGATGGGATGAACATTATGATGACAATTTTACCCCTGAAAACACCAGGGAAACACCAAATAACGAGGGTTACTTTCTGTCACAGTACACTACTCAGCAGACTGCACAAGTCTCCCTCAAAGACATCATCCCGACTGGATGGGACGGCCTTATCGAGCATCTCGCTCAGCCAACAGAGATATCTCAGCCTTGGCTCTCGTATCCAGCAGAGTATATCACTTATCCCGAAAGATCACCGGCTCATTTCCCCACTAATGAAATCAATGCTGTGGAGGATGAAGAAGACAATTGCAACTGGAACAGCTGGATACTCCCTGCTCACAACAATGGATTGAACAACTGGAAAACTGAGGATGTGATCTCCTTCGATCAGGAGTAAATGCAATTCCCTGTTTTCTTTGTGTATATTGTGCAAAGATAAAAATGGTTCTTGTACTATCGAACCATGAGCTTGAAAGCCGTGTGCCTGGCCCGAAGCACACTGGTCCTTTTATAAGGGTTTATCATATCATGAGCATGTGCATTCAATAAAATCATGGGACGTTTGCATATTCAAATTTGGTGATCCTTTTTCTTTCTTTTCTTTTCAAATAGCTATGTTTTCTTACACACACTCACATAAATAAAATGCAGATTCACATTCACGTTGGATCCAGTCGATAACGATTCTGCTATTGCCCGTCATGACTTTGAAAATCCGATCTACCAAACTGAGGATGAAAGTGAGGAAGATTGTGAAGTACCAAGAGAACTTGCAAGGCTGCTAGAACAAGAAGAGAAGGCTATACAGCCTCATGAGGAACCAATTGAGGTTATCAACCTGGGCAGCAACGAAGAAAAGAAAGAAGTCAAAATAGGGGCTGATCTAGAAAACAGTGTCAAGCAAAGACTGATTCAAATGTTGCAAGACTACGTCGAGATATTCGCCTGGTCCTACGAAGATATGCCTGGCCTTGGCACGGATATTGTGGTTCATCGCCTGCCAATCAAAGAAGGTAGCACTCCAGTCAAGCAGAAATTGTGGAGGAGTAGGCCCGATATGTCAAAAAAGATCAAAGACGAGGTTGAAAAGCAATTCAATGCCGGCTTTCTGAAAGTTGTAAGTTATCCTCCTTGGATAGCTAACATAGTACCCGTGCCCAAAAAAGACGGGAAAGTCAGAATGTGTGTAGACTACAGAGATCTGAACCGGGCAAGTCCCAAAGATGATTTCCCTTTACCTCACATCGATGTGCTGGTTGATAATACCGCACAATGCAAGGTATTCTCTTTATGGATGGATTCTCAGGGTACAATCAAATCAAGATGGCACCCGAAGACATGGAAAAAACAACCTTCACAACACCCTGGGGAACTTTTTGTTACAAAGTAATGCCCTTTGGTTTAAAGAATGCAGGAGCAACCTATCAACGTGCAATGGTAGCTCTATTTCATGATATGATTCATCAGGAGATAGAGGTGTATGTCGATGATATGATTGCAAAGTCCAACACCGAAGAAGAACATCTGGGTCATCTACACAAGCTGTTTAACAGACTCAAGAAATACAGGTTGCGACTGAATCCAAATAAGTGTACCTTTGGAGTAAGATCCGGCAAACTCTTAGGTTTCATCGTCAGTAGCAAAGGTATTGAGGTTGATCCTGCCAAGGTCAAAGCCATTCAAGAAATGCCTATACCCCGTACCGAGAAACAAGTCAGAGGATTCTTGGGACGTCTGAATTACATCGCCCGATTTATTGCCCACATGACCACTACTTGTGTGCCGATCTTCAAACTGTTGAAGAAAGATCAAGTGGAAAGGTGGAATGACAAATGCCAGTTAGCCTTTGACAAAATCAAAGAGTATCTCCAAAAACCGCCAATCTTGTTACCACCTGTGGAAGGAAGACCCCTAATAATGTACCTAACTGTGTTAGAAGATTCAATGGGGTGTGTACTGGGGCAACATGACGAGTCCGGCCGAAAGGAGCATGCAATCTATTATCTTAGCAAAAAGTTTACCGATTGCGAAACAAGATACTCACTACTCGAAAAAACTTGCTGTGCCTTAGCATGGGCGGCTCGCCGACTAAGACAGTATATGCTAAATCACACCACTTTCCTAATCTCCAAAATGGATCCTATCAAGTACGTGTTCGAAAAACCTGCTCTCTCTGGAAGAATAGCAAGATGGCAAATGATCTTAACAGAATATGACATTCAATACACTTCACAAAAAGCAATCAAAGGAAGTGTGGTAGCTGATCATCTGGCTCATCAAGCAGTGGATGATTATCAAGCATTGAACTTTGACTTCCCAGACGAGGATATTATGCTAGTCAATGACTACAAACAACCAAGACCAGAAGAAGGACCCGAGCCAGGATCCCGGTGGACTATGGTTTTTGACGGAGCTTCTAACGCACTTGGCAATGGCATCGGAGCTGTGATCATTTCTCCTGCAGGAGGTTATACACCATTTACTGCCAGATTATGCTTCAATTGCACTAACAATATAGCCGAGTACGAAGCATGTATTCTGGGTCTCAAAGCTGCAATCGATCTAAGAATCAAGTTCCTGAAGGTCTACGGAGACTCGGCCTTGGTAATTTACCAAGTCAAAGAGGAATGGGACACGAAGCACCCGAATCTAATTCCTTACAAAGAATATGTGCTGAGTCTGATTCCTTATTTCGAAGAAATCACTTTTGAACACATCCCACGCGAGGAAAATCAACTAGCTGATGCCTTAGCTACCATGTCATCCATGTTCAAAGTCAGGTGGGACAATGAGGCGTCGACGATCACCATTTACAGACAAGATGAACCATCCTAATGCAATGAGATCGATGCCGAAGGAACATAAGAAAAACCATGGTTCCATGAAGTAAAAAGATATCTCGAAGCTCAGGAGTACCCTGAAGGGGCGTCCATCAACGACAGAAAGTTTCTAAGGAGGTTTGCCGCCAAATTCTTTCTAAGTAATGGAACCCTATACAAACGCAACCATGACTCAACTTTACTTCGTTGTGTAAACAAGAAGGAAGCAGAACGGATTATGGAAGACATACACGATGGTGCCTTTGGTACTCATTCAAGTGGACATACAATGGCTAAAAAGATCCTCAGAGCAGGTTATTACTGGTCTACCATGGAGACGGACTGTCATCATCATTCCCGAACCTGTCACAAGTGTCAGATATATGCTGACAAAGTACATGTACCTCCAGTCCCGTTAAACGTGCTGACGGCTCCTTGGCCTTTCGCAATGTGGGGTATTGATATGATTGGAGAAATCAAACCTACTGCCTCCAACGGACATCGCTTTATCCTGGTCGCCATTGACTACTTCACAAAATGGGTAGAAGCAGCTTCATTTGCTTCTGTCACCAAGAATGTAGTGGCCCGATTTATCAAGCACAATCTCATTTGTCGGTATGGCATTCCCGAAAGGATCATCACGGACAATGGCACAAATCTAAACAACAGAATGATTACTGAACTCTGCACACAATTCTAGATCAAACATCATAATTCCTCTCCATATCGACCAAAGATGAATGGCGCAGTGGAAGCTGCCAATAAAAACATCAAGAAAATCATACAAAAGATGACAGTAACCTACAAAGACTGGCATGAGATTTTACCTTTTGCTCTTCATGGTTATCGCACATCTGCGCGTACATCAACAGGGGCAACTCCATTCTCCTTAGTCTATGGTACGGAGGCAGTTCTCCCAATTGAAATTCAGATTCCTTCCCTAAGGATTATGAAAGAAGCCGATCTAGACGAAGACGATTGGATTCAGACCCGGTTGGACCAGATAAACTTGATTGATGAGAAGAGGCTCGCAGCTATTTGTCATGGTCAGTTGTACCAAAAGCGTATGATCAAAGCCTTCAACAAGAAAGTCAAAAGTCAGGCATACCAAACCGGCGGCTTGGTTGTCAAACGCATCATCTTACCACAAGGTGACCCCAGGGGAAAGTGGACTCCCACTTATGAGGGACCATTTGTAATCAAGAAAATATTCTCCGGCGGTGCCATGTTGCTTACCACCATGGATGGCGAGGATTTCCCACACCCTGTGAATGCGGACGTAGTCAAAAAATACTTCGCTTGAAAAGAAAAGCTCTCTAAGTTGAAAACCTGAAAGGGCAGCTTAGGCAAAAAATGAGCGTCTCGGTGGATTGAAAACCCGAAAGGGCGGTCCAGGCAAAAATTAGAGACTAAATAATACTATCCCGGTAGGCTGAAAACCTGAAAAGGCAGCCTAGGCAAAAGTTAGGGAATAAAGCGTACAACTATGTTCAGTTCAGCTGCCTACTCACCATCAAGATTCAACATATCGAATACGCCGATCAGTCCAATCACTTTCTTCCAATAAGCGAGGGATGAGATGCTCGAAGACAGATTGGCAATAGCAGAATTGAAACTTGACTGGATTGTTTTCACATAGCTATTTATCTTTATAAATATTTTCCAAAGCTTTATGACAATTTCCTACTACTAGGATTTTTGTTTCCTTGAACTAACCAGCCTATCATGGCTCTTTTTCAAAAATCAATGCAGCTTAGGCTCAAAATCAACGTTTTCACTTTTTCTGTTTTGAATACGTAAACGTCCCAATGATAATTTTGAATGAACATGTGCATGATTGATGTTTACCAGGAAAAACAGGAACAGCATTCAGGTAATGTCTCAATCATTGGGACATCATCCCGAAACCAGCATCAGAAGAAAATCCCCAAGAGAAATACATTTCTCAGCAAATTCCTCGATAAGATTTTTCTCTCCAAACGAAGTGATTTGAGAAATCTTATCCCCTAGCAGGGCTGTTCCAGATTACTATCTCCAGAAGGTGTGGTCTCCACACCAGGACTTGGTCAAATAGTGCATCGGAGGATTATGCATCTTCCTCATTCCCACTCAAAAGATCATCAACAATCACAATACCTTCATCTCCAGATGACTGACTAGCTGGGATTTATTTTCCCAATCATACATCATACATCATACATCATACATCATACATCATACATCATACATCATACATCATACGTCATACGCATATTCATACACAGCATATAATATTTCATGACAAACGCATACATAACATGCATATTTCTCCTTTAGTTAGAGAATCTCATGCATCATGCCATTGCATATCACTAACTTGATTTTTCAGGCAGAAGGATGCCTTCGACAAAGATGTTCTCAATCACATATAGTGTTCCCCTTGAACTCTATTCAAATAAGCGGTCCTCTCAGATATAATCAAGCCAAGGATTCGTTCTGAAGAGATCTCTCCTTTCAAATTCCTTATCAACTCAAAAAACAAGCAACGCAGATCTAAAGCTGATACCTCAGACGGTTCCAGAACGATCTACCATCAAATATCTAAAGCTGATACCTCAGACGGTTCCAGAACGATCTACCATCAAAGATCTAAAGCTGATACCTCAGACGGTTCCAGAACGATCTACCATCAAAGATCTAAAGCTGATACCTCAGACGGTTCCAAAACGATCTACCATCAAAGATCTAAAGCTGATACCTCAGACGGTTCCAGAACGATCTACCATCAAAGATCTAAAGCTGATACCTCAGACGGTTCCAGAACGATCTACCATCAAAGACCTAAAGCTGATACCTCAGATGGTTCCAGAACGATCTACCATCAAAGATCTAAAGCTGATACCTCAGACGGTTCCAGAACGATCTACCATCGAAGATCTAAAGCTGATACCTCAGACGGTTCCACAACGATCAACTTTCAAAATCTAAAGCGGAAAAACCTTGGACAGTTCCATAACGATCATCCTCATAGACTTAAAGCGGTAACCTTGGACGGTTCCGAAACAGTCAACACAAAGACTTTCAAATCCTTCATCAAAATATAATCAATGGATTCATTCTGATGAACAAACCATCAAACACATTTGCCAGGTGGCATCTGAAAGCCCATCCCAGGTAATGTTCCGATCTGCCAACAACATTTCTCAGACAACATTCAAAAACAACCGATCAAGGTAAGTGCAAATTTTCAGGGCATCTAAAATATTCAATCATCTTCCACCTTCAGATTTCAGACAATCTCTTCAGGTTTAAGAAGATTGAATAAGGGCAACTGTTATACCCCAAAATTTGCCCGCATCTTTTTTCAAGAAAACTTCAATCTAAAAATTAAGAGTTTCATATAATCTTGGATTTTCATATCCTGATTTATGAATACTTGATTTTTAGAATTTTTTCTTATACAGTATTTTGGCTTGCTGTTGAATTTATTCTTACGCAAACGCCAATTACTGTTTATTACTTCACACACGCTATTTATTTGATATTTATTTACAGATAAGTAGTACTGACGCAATTGGTACAGAGTTAAATCTTTCGCAGGCGCAGAGTCCGGGATTCAGACTGTACTGGTAACAAGTAAATTATTACTAATTTTTGTTTCCCACTAACTTTTGTACTATATTCCATTATTTTCAAAATCTCTTTTCAAATCTCTTTTTCAAAAATCAAATCTTAACTTTATTCTACACATCTCTCTTTTTCCCAACACTATCATACACTTTCTTTCAAATCTTACTTCCACTCAAATTTTCCTTTTGTACGGAATCACTTCATTCCCCAACGTCTCTATCCCTCTTTTCATTCTATAAATACCTCTCATTTTTTTCATAAAATATCACATCAAATTCTAAATCATTTCTCAAATTTCTACTTCATATCCATTCTCTCTTCCTCCCCGGCAAAATGGCGAAGCGGATGGAAACATGTTTTCTTATGGTCATCACCATTGCTACGGTGATCATGTCCTTCTTCTGTCTGCATAGTCCTGAAAAATGTGGACCTGCGATGGTTACACTCCCGATCATCTATTTTCTGTTGGTCATAGCATGGGTTATTAATCGTCATTCTTAAAGTTTGCCGTATCTCTTATTTTCTTAAATGTACCGTTTACTCGTCGTACTGTTCATTATAGTATGTAATGTTTGTACTGTCAGTATTAAATGTTGTACTATTTGTCATATTGTTGCTTAAATATTCAGATAATATTTTGTGTGTTTTCTGCCAGTCAAATATTTATGTTTCTGTGCATTAAATGATTTTCAGGGTTATTATCGGTAATTTTGCTCGCGTACAGTAAATAATAGTTATTTATTATGTCTGTGTTTTTTAACAAGTCATGTAAATAAACTTTCATCTTTCACATAAAACAAAAACAACAAAAAGAAAATTAACTTTGACTGTTGATTTTTCACTCTAGCTGTTACATGCCTGAATAGTCAGTTGACAGTCAAACTGCTGACAGTACAATTCTCCGTGTTTTGTACCATCAATCAAATCAAACTTTTGCATTTCAAAATTCCAAGATTTTTGTCCTAGAAGTCTTCTGAATATCACATGATTAGCAGAGACTCAGCACTGCACAAAAATCAGGTACGCTTAACTGTCTCCTACACAAACAGTCCCTGATTAGGGTTTCTTGTTTTTTCAGGAGAAACAAGTTTTTGAGACCTCAAATGGATTTCATGGACCTCCATATATCTCAAAGTACCATCATACAAATTTTCAAACTTCAATTCACTCAGACGCACCGTCAGCAGCTCAAACAGTCAACAGACGACCCGTTTGACCAAAAAAGTCAACAGACAGTCAAAAATGAAATTTTTTGTCAACATCCATATTTTTTCAAAGGATTCATCATTTGATCATTGGATGATCATAATTCATCAAGGAAATATCAAAAATCAACAAAACCCTAAGATTCAAAATTAGGGTTTTCTCCAAAAAAGTCAACTAAACTTTGACTGGTCATAACTCTCTCATCCTTCATCCAAAAAATTCAAACCAAAGCTCATTTTGAAGGAAATTCAATTATCTTTCAAATGCAATTGGTCCCATGGCCATTTGATTCACCATTTGAAAAATATGAATCAAGACATTACAGGTCATTTTCAAAGTCATCAAAAAGACACTTTTTTCAAAAGGATACACAAGGAGCATCAAAAGTCATTTTGACATGAGACCAAAGACATTGGTTAGAGGACTCTTTGAGGTTTCCAAAAAGTGCAAGATCTCCTTCATATGACAAAAATTTAGGGATTTACACCTTGTTGAAGTTGGCTAAATTTTGGGAAAATGCATAAAACCAACATTGCTCAAAAATGTATTTTTTTCCAAATGGGACCAAGTTTTCATAGTTCAAACATGTTTGCCATGATATAATGGGCCTCCCACGACCAAGACAAAGCCCACACCATTTTTATTCATTTTTGGTTTAATTTTATCCTATTTTAAGATTAAATGAAAATGGAAAATGGAAGGATAATGCATAGCTTAGTTTCTAAGCATGAGTCACCAAAGAATCTTTAATTTTCTGCAGAAGATTGAAGTACAAGGCAAGAGAATTGAAGAGGATCAAGACTTGGTCAACAGTTCAAAGGTTTTTAATATTTAAAAATCAAGAATTCAACAAAGGCAATCAATGCTTCTTGGCTTGGATTCTAAGCACAACATGGCCTATAAATGAAGCTGCAAACTCCATCAAAAAAAGGAGGAGGGGGGACACGAATATAGCAAGAGCATAGTCATAAACTCCATAAAATTTCTCAAAAATTCCATACACTTTGTAATTTTCGAATTCTATATTCCAACCATTATTAATACAAACCAATCATTCCAATCATCTCCTGGGATCTAATATAGTAAGTTGAGATCATAATTCATGGTTACATGTACATAAAACTCATGCTTTAAAAGTTACATATTCATGCATTTTTCTAACTTTCGAATCTCACAACTTAACATGTTTTAATACCAACTAACACTTCTAACAAGTTGCTAAGATGGTTTAGGGAAGATTTGAACACTTACATGCAAGTTTTAACGTGAGAATACACATGTACCATTCTTGAAGTTTCAAACATGTGAACGTTCGAATCCCATGATGCAAGCGTTTTTAGCCAAAACTAATGCCACCATCATGTTCAGGAGGTCATTTTAAGGTGACCTGGGTGCCCCTTGTTTTTGTTAATAACCATTTTTGTAGGTTTTTTGAAAGCATGGAAATCTGAAAGAAAATCCGCAGGAAAATCCGCAGGTAAGTCTGCAAAAAAATCCGCAGGTACCAAGGAAGAAGATGATGAATAGTGAGGTTGAATCTTTGACCGTACGCGTGGCATATCTTTCTCTTCCCATTCGCTGGTCAACCAACGTGGACCCCACGCTGGACTCTCAAAGTCAGCATGATATCATGCTACACCTTTATCCATGCGCCTCATGTGACTCTCAATCTGAGCCATAGATCACCTCATAATCTCATCTAACGTTCCAAAACACGCAGCCACACCATGTTCCCTCATAAATCACCACACAGGATCACTGTTTTGTTTTATTTTCTATTTTATTTTAATTTCTTTGTTAAAT
This sequence comes from Vicia villosa, assembly GCF_029867415.1. Classification (NCBI taxonomy): domain Eukaryota; kingdom Viridiplantae; phylum Streptophyta; class Magnoliopsida; order Fabales; family Fabaceae; genus Vicia; species Vicia villosa. Next base: position 753,254 of record NW_026705199.1, on the reverse strand, counting down.
TAATTAAAAATAGTTTTAAAAATAAAAAAAAATATAATAAAATATTTTTAAGTTTCTAAAATAATGTTTTATTTTCTAATATAAAAATATTTTATTTTTCTTCATAATTTAAATATTTTGTATAATTAATTAGATAATATGCATATATTTATCTTTTAATTATTTTCAACCAATCAAAAATCATAAAAAAAATTGTTCTTTATATTAAATATTGTTTATATATTGTGAACTAATTTTGTACATATTTTGAATAATTTTCTCTTTAAGTTTTAATTATTTGTGTAATTATTTATATAATTATGTATTAATTAACTTAATAGATTTCAAATCAATTTCAAAAAAACAAAAAAAATTAGTTTTGTTTTAAAATTAGTTAACAAACATTTTGAACATATTTTAAGCTTAATTTTTAGGTTTAAATTTATTTTCATCTTTTTTTCATTTTAATTTAATTAATCATGCATTAATTATAATTAAAAACAATCATAAAAAAACCAAAAACACTTCTTTTATTTTCTTGCAATTTAAATTCCTAGATAAATGTATAGGTTGTCAAATTCATGTAAATAGCGTAGTTTACATTTCCTGCACAATCGATGTAATAGCGTAGATTTACTTTCCGCATTTTACATTTCCGCATTTTAAATTCCAGCACATATAAACTGCGTGTATGTCAAAGATTAAAATTGAATCGTTAGATCACTAACTTCAAAGATAAAATATCTGAATCCAAACACAATCACACTTGCACCTCTTAGGGTAATCCTTTCTCATTCTTTTCAAAATCAAAATCAAATTCTATTATTTCAAATGCAAAATCGAACTTTTGTTTATATCCGGTGAAAGGATAGATTTTTAAAGGAAATAGGATAAAGACCTTATAACTCAGGGTAGATCTCCTAATTTGCTTGCTCAAATCAAAACAAACAAATCTCTCATATATCATTGTTTTTTTTCAAAATAAAACTTTCAAAAAGATAATACTTTGTATATATCCAAACAAGGATCATTACGAAGTTAACGCTCTTTTTTCCAAAGCATCTTTTGAAAGATAAAAACACTTTGTATACATCCGCACAAGGATCATTACAAATTCAATTTACAAAGGTATTTGAAACCACATACGAGCATTTAAAAGCAATTGAAAACAAGTGAGCTAAGCAAATTAAAGAGCCCATGGATAACCATGGATACAAAGGGTGCTAACACCTTCCCTTTGTATAACCTACCCCCTTACCCAGAATTTCTTAAAGGTCTTTTTTCTGTTTCTTTTATAAACCTTTCCTTAATTGGATAAAATAAAAGGTCGGTGGTGACTCTCTGATTTTCAAACACAAAAGCAGAAACAAAAAGAGTCAGTTCGCGTATCTCTCCGCGAGAGGTATGGCAAAAAACCGAGCGCGCGACAATAGTCAATCAACTTTTGTCTCCGGCAAAGAAATTCAAGATAATATTATCCTGGTCCATGAGCTCCTTAGAGGATACAATAGAAGACATATATCTCCTCGATGTGCTATTCAAATGGACATCTAGAAAGCTTATGACACTATGGAATGAGGGGCTTTAGAAAAGATCATGACAAAGCTGAGTTTTCCCGTTGAGTTCATAAGATGGATTATGTTATGTGTAAGTACAGTTTCATACAGATATGTGGTTAATGGGAACCCTAGTGTTTGCTTAAAGGTTAGGAGAGGTTTGAGATCAAGTAATCCCATATCACCTTTCCTCTTTGCGCTAATAATGGAATATTTAAATAGATGTCTAAGGAAGTTACAGCATAACCATGACTTCAATTTTCCTATGAAATGCGAAAGGTTGAGGATTACTAATATCTGCTACGGAGATTATTTAATTCTTTTATGCAGAGGAGATCCTATATCTGTTAGAAATACTAGTAAAGGACCCGTGCACCCGCACGGGTCACGTAAAGTCGGTATAAATATTAAATAAATATAATATGGTTATGATTAAAGAATTATATTAAAATATATATTAATTAAGCGAAATAATTTCTTCAATGATGATTATCATATCAATATTAATTTAATTTATCAATTTGTAGTTGTTTTCAATGATGATATTTATGTTGGATAAAAATTAAAATAATATTAGAGATAATTAATTATTATTGTTGATTACAATTTTAACTCTGAAAAAATATAGTTCTTGATAAAAAGTAAAAAAATAAATAAAAATTGAGATAATGTAGTTATTATGTACTATCATTATCAACAATTTTTATGGGCTCCCACCTAGGGGTGGGAATAGGCTGGGTCGAGCTAGACTTTGCCAAGCCTGAGCCTGGCCTGCTATAATATTCAAAGCCTAAGTCTGGCCTGTAGCCTATCATAGGCTTATTTTTTTGGCCTGGGTCCGGCCTTTTTGAAGGCCTGATTGGCCTATTAGCCTACTTAAAAGCCTATTTCATTTGAATATTTGTAAATAAGTCATTCAACTCGTCTTTATATAGACTAACAAATTAAAAGATCAGTGAGATTAAATGTTTGTTTGCATTAGTTTATTTAAGTTTACCTAGTAGCATAAATTTTGTGATATTATTTGTTTGAGAGAACTTATGGAAACAACTTATGACATTGTTCATAAGATTCTTTTCATCTTATTTTCATAATTTCTTCAAGATAACTTAAATTTATTTTTATATTTTTAATTCAAAGTAAAAAATATAATATAATAATAATAAAATTATTCATATTTATTTAAATAGGCCGGCCTCTTAGGATTAAAAGGCTTTTTATGTGGCGTGTGGCCTAGCCTTTTTACCTAAATAGGCTTATAAAAAAGCCTAGGCCTTTTCTATTTATCTAAAAAGCCTGGCCTGACCTAGGTCTATGTAGGCTGGGCCGTAGGCCCCTGTTAGTCGGCCTGGCCTATTCCCACCCCTACTCCCACCCCTAGTATGTCTACCTGCCTTTTTTTCCGCAGACGCACATTATCAACAATTTTTATGGGCTCCCACCCCTAGTATGTCTACCCGCATTTTTATGAGCATGATTCAAATTGCAAATTCAAATTATCAAAATAAAAAATTGCAAAAAAAATTATAACATCTATATAAGTCAAGAAACAAAAAATAATGAAATGACATATTATAATTCAATGCAACACATTTAAGTCTCATTATTTAACTTTAAATATATATTTAATTTGATTTACCAAAGAAAAATTTGTACAAAAGATGTATATTATTAATATTAATGTTACTTATCACATATATGTCGTTAAATTCTCATATTTGTGTTAGCTACTCATACCGAATCAAAAATACTAATGTAATGAAATAAAAACAGCAAAAATATTTAATTCAAATTGCATATCCAATAACAAAAATAGAACATTTATTAAATAAAAAATAATGTATAATTTTATTTATAATCTTGACAGAAAAAGATTTATATACCAACTCTTTCTTTATATTTGATATATTTAATGAAATGAATATAAATTAGAATTAATGTCAAATATTTTTTTTATAGATATTAAAGAAATGAATATAAATTAGAAGTAATGTCAACTATTTTCAATGGGAAAGATACAATAATGCATATTGAAAGGTGTTATATGCATTTAATTTTTAATTTTTAATTCTATACAAAATCTTTTTTGTATGTTTCACTACGCCAAATTTAAGTTTTAGCAGCACACCTACTAAAGCGCTTCTAATAAAAAGCGCTGTTATAGGTTGCACTAAAAACAAAATAAAAAAACACGCTAAAAAAGCGCTCTTAAAGGGGGGGGTAATGAAAGCGCTTTTCAAAAGCGCTCTTATAGGGGGGGCTATGAAAGCGCTTTCTAAAAGCGCTCTTAAAGGGGGGGGGGGGTATGACAGCGCTTTTCAAAAGCGCTCTTATAGGGGTCTTATAGTGGGGGATATGAAAGCGCTTTTGAAAGCGCTCTTAAAGGGGGGGGGTTACAAAAGCGCTTTTAAGAGAAAGCGCTGGCATAGGTGGCCCTTCTAAAGCGCTTTTCAGAAGCGCCCTCGTAGGTGTTTTAAAATAAAACAAATTAAACTTGCCCCAATTAATTTCAGAAGCGCTTCTCAGTATCTTTCTCCTTCGCGACATAACACAGAATCCCTAAATCAATTTCTTCCCTAAATCAATTTCAATCCCCCGCCACGACCTCCGCCACGACCTGCCACGACCTTCAGCCGTCTCCGCCGCTTCAGTGCAGTGCCGTCTCCGCCGCTTCAGTGTCGTTCTCCGTTCTCCCTCCGCCTCTGGTTTGCTGCATCCCTTTAGGTAATTTCTATGTTGTCTCTTCTGCTTCTTATTCATATTGAATTATCTGGTTCATATCATTCTGTATTCTAGTGTTCTCTTCTGCTTCTTATTCATACTGCTTAGGTTTTTGAATATGCTGAGAGAGGATTCTGTATTCTAGTGTTCTCTTCATACTTCTTATTCATACTGCTTAGGTTTTAATCATTTTCAATTAAGCTGAAACATTATAGTTATTTTTACTAGTGTCGATTGAGTGGTGAAGTTGAGATATCATGCCGAAATATGACAATCGGATCGGTTATGCCGAAACATGCATCTATGGTGAATGAACCGGACGCTTACTTACTAATTTTCTTGTTACACTTGATGATATTATAACATGTCCAGGTGCATTTAGGGAAGAGAAATAGTAATTGATAGGATTGCATTTTAATGACTCTTTTTTGAAAATTCCCGGATTATATTTGGTTTGGAAATTGGATTCTTGTTGAAATATATTCATAAAAGAGTGAAGATAATTTGAGTGATTGTAGGTTATGTTGTGTGTAAATACAACACGACACCGACAAATTAGTGAAGATATTTTGAGTGCTATCTTATTGATTATTAAGATTTAATAGTATCCTTTGAAATTAACGATAGAATAACATTCTTATTAATTCAAAGCATGCATGCATGGAAAAGATATGTTAATTCTCGTTACTTTCGTGATTTAGTGACTATTAAAAAATCACTTATTTGATAAAATAAAAAGCACTTATTTGAGTTAATAAATTTTGGTCAGTCATCTTCCTGTACGTGTTTAAGTTATTCCACCTAGTGGTATTTGATAATTAAACTTCTTATAAAATATTATTGACTGAACCGTGGCCATCCTTATCCTATCTATGCTTAGCCACTCTTACTTTTTGAAATTGAAAGTGAGATTTGTCTACTTCTATTATATTTTATGGTACTATTTATAGGGTTTTTTTAATGAGAATTGCACACTGTTTCATTATAGATAAGTCTCAGTTTGAGGCTTAGCAGTACTAGTATTATCTCTTTTTATTAATACTTGAAGACATTGAGACACAACAACCATATATTTTGAAGGCAGTTCATAAATGCTTTCACAAATGCAACCACTAACTAATGTTTTGTAGAACTAGAATCCTAATATATTCTTATTCCTCTGTAGAGGGTAGTTTTTGGTCTTAATAATGGTATTGAACAAATAGTTGAATATGCTACAGTTTGCATATACTTCCTTCACTTTTATAATATTTGTATTTAACTGCATCGTGTGTGTGTGTGTTTAATTTTACAGTTACTTTGAAGTCTCTGGTTTCTACTTGTACAACGCCTATTCAAACCTACCATCTCCCACATCAAGTCTAATTCAGGTTACTATCCCTTTCTTCTTGCTTATAGTTTGTTATTTTCTGCTTATAGTTTATTGTTTATGGTTCTATTTAATATCAATTTAGTGTCTCTCAACCAATTTTTTGGTTTGTGGACTTATATTACCTTGAAATAAGGTAATGTCTTCTTTAAGAAATCGGGTATTCTGATTAGGTATTCTATTATGATGATAGCTATTTATTATCTTGACAGAATTCCTTAGTACCTGATAGAGAAACCAAGAAGCATTTGTTTAGCTTAATTAAGTCATGGATAAGACATGGATGAGATCAAACCGATTGTTGAAAGAGTACGAGAAAGGGGTATGGGAATTCGTTGAGTTTGCGGTTAAGCACTCCGAAGACCCGCTTCGAATGCCGTGTCCTTGCTTGGGTTGCTGTTATGGGGATAAGGTTGACGGGAAACTGTTGGGATCCCATTTACTACGGTTTGGAATTGATAGAAGTTATACATGTTGGACAATGCATGGTGAGAAAAGTAACGGGAATGTTGGGTCGAGTTGTAATAGGAAGTATGCTTCAAACGACGATTGCACAGACACATACGATTGCGATCGAGTCGAGGAGATTGCAGAAGCGCTTGAAGAAGATCTTGCGGATTGTCCCAAAATGTTTGAGAGGTTGGTAAGCGATGCAGAGAAACCGTTGTATGATGGTTGTTCAAAATTCACAAGATTGTCTGCGGTGTTAAAGTTGTACAACTTAAAGGCGGACAATGGATGGTCGGATAAAAGTTTCACAGAGTTATTAGCCCTTATGAAAGATATGCTACCAGAGGATAATGTTCTTCCCAATCGAACGTATGAAGCCAAAAAGATGTTGTCCTCTATTGGCATGAGCTATGATAAGATACATGCATGTCCAAACGATTGCGTTTTGTTTCGAAACGAGTATGCAGCGTTGAATGAGTGTCCTAAATGTGGTGCCCCTCGATATAAGAAAAAGTTGTCTCCTGCTAAAGTCTTATGGTATTTTCCTATAATTCCGAGATTTAGACGCATGTATCGTAGTGAGACCGATTCAAGACACTTGACTTGGCATGCAGATGAAAGAATTATTGATGGAAAGTTGCGACATCCGGCAGACTCACCACAATGGATGAAAGTTGATACTGATTATCCTGAATTTGGAAAAGAAGCAAGAAACCTTCGGTTGTCATTGTCTACTGATGGAATGAACCCGCATGGTATTCAAAGTATCTCGCATAGCACATGGCCTGTGATTCTTATGATCTATAACCTACCTCCGTGGCTATGTATGAAGCGTAAGTACATGATGTTATCAATGCTAATTTATGGGCCTAAACAACCAGGGAATGACATAGACGTATACTTGGCACCGTTAATCGAAGATTTAAAGTTTTTGTGGGACAACGGTGTGGAGGTTTACGATGGGTATAGGAAGGAAAGTTTCAACTTGAGGGCGATGTTGTTTGGAACAATTAATGATTTTCCAGCATACGGAAATCTATCCGGGTACAGCAATAAAGGTCAAAAGGCGTGTCCCGTTTGTGAAGATGAAACCGATACGACACGATTGGATCTTTGTCAGAAGAATGTCTTTCTCGGTCATCGTAGATTCTTAAATTCTAATCATCACTACCGTGGGTGGAGAAAAGCATTCAACGGAAAGGCCGAACATGGTACAGCCCCGCCTTTTTTGTCAGGTGATCAAATTTTTGAAAAGGTGAAAGATGTGAGCACTCAGTTTGGCAAGCCTTTTGCACATTCACTTGTCAAGGGTGGGTGGAAGAAGAAGTCCATTTTTTTTTGAACTTCCATATTGGAAGTCGTTGTACGTAAGACATTTCCTGGATGTTATGCATATTGAAAAAAATGTATTTGACAGCGTTATAGGTACGTTACTCAATATACCAGGAAAGTCTAAGGATGGCGTTAACATAAGGAATGACATGGTAAACATGGGGATGAGAACTGAATTGAGACCCGTGACGAAAGGAAGACGAACATATCTGCCACCTGCTGTTTACACTCTATCTAGAAAGGAGAAGAAAACATTGTGTAAGTTCCTCAGTGAAGTTAAAGTTCCAGAAGGCTACTCTTCAGATATTAGAAGACTTGTGTCCATGAAAGACCTCAAGTTAAAGAGTTTGAAGACGCATGATTGTCATGTTATAATGGAACATTTTTTACCAATAGGTATACGTTCTATTCTGCCAGAAAAAGTAAGAAGCGCAATAACTAAGCTGTGTTTCTTCTTCAGGTCAATTTGCAGTAAGGTGGTCGATCCCGCGATCTTACCAACATTGCAAAAAGAGATAGTTGTTACTTTATGTGATCTTGAAATGTATTTTCCTCCCTCGTTTTTTGACATAATGGTTCATCTAGTCGTTCATCTTGTGAAAGAGACACAATTGTGCGGACCAGCTTATATGAGATGGATGTACCCTGTTGAACGTTATATGAAAATATTAAAAGGGTACGTGAAAAACAGAAGTCGACCGGAGGGTTGTATTGCCGAACGATACGTTGTTGAAGAAGCGGTTGAGTTTTGTACTGAATATCTGTCAAATGTTCAATCAATTGGACTCCCCAAATCTCATATTGTCGAAAAAAAAGAAGGAAAAAGGCTAATTGGAAATAAAGTTGTGACAGTATCAATGGTCGAACGGGATCAAGCGCACTTGTATGTTCTGCACAATGAGATTGAGGTTGAGCCGTATGTTGAAATGCACAAGGTTGTTCTCCGAGATTTAAATCCAAATAGAAATGAGAACTGGATAGTACGAGAGCACAATCGAAGTTTCATACCGTGGTTTAGGGATCATATTTATTCAAAGTATCGTTCAGATCCTGCTTCAGTAACAGAAAGGTTGAGATGTTTAGCCTATGGTCCAACTGTAATTGTGCTTTCTTATAGCGCATACGCTATTAATGGATACACATTTTATACCAAAGAACAGGATGATAAAAGTACTATGCAAAATAGTGGTGTTACCTTGGTAGCTGAAGCAATGCACATATCAAGTGCGAATGACTTAAATCCGAAATTTGCAAATTTGTCATATTTTGGGGTTATCGAGCGCATTTTGGTGTTTGATTACGCGAAGTTTCATATTCCTGTATTTGGTTGCAAGTGGGTTGAAAATAATAGTGGCATACGAATGGATAAGTCAGGATTTTTGCAAGTGGATCTCAATAGGGTAGGGTACAAAGATGAGCCTTTCATTTTAGCCTCTCAAGCTAAACAAGTGTTCTATGTCAATGATCCGACAAGTACGAAATGGTCTATAGTGCTTTTATCTAACAAAATAGTAGATGAAAACATTGAAGATCAAGGTGATAATTGTGTTGGCATTGAATCTTGTACAAGAAACGATCAAAATGAGAATGAATCTTGTACTAGAAATGATCATAATGAGGGTATTTGGATCAATCCAACCGTCCGCGTTGTTAAGAGACGCGTAGAACACAATCCTACCAAGAAAAGAAAGAGACGTTAGTGATAAAGGTAATAGTATACATATTCCGACTAATTTGTTTTATTCAATTTGTACCGATTGTTTTAATCAATAGTATAGTACTTATTCAATTTTGGTGCATATTCTCGTTTTTGTACATAACTTTTCAACCATGTATCCGTTTGTCGACTTCTTTACATGTAACTATACTATTTTGACGATTCCGGAGCTGCTCATGCACTTATATGTTCATTTCGGGACTGTTTTTTTATCGGTTTTGCTTCTGCCCGTAATCAAAAGTCGGGCTTAGGGTCTGAATTTCGGAAAACCGACTTTATTTTTGAGTCCGTGGGGACGTTTTACCATAGCCATGTAAATTTCGTTCAATTCCGACAACTTTATTTTTTGACGCTTATTTTGATTTGTACCGATTTCGTTTCCGATTTACTTGTACATGCATGGTTTGACTTCCATTTTACTTGTATAGATTGTTAGCTTATTAATAGTGTACTAATGTGCTTTAGTTTGTTTGATACAGGTTAAATGGCTCCGGATAGAGATGCTCCACCTGAAAACTCACAAGAAAGAGATGCTCAAGAAAGAGATGCCACGGATACAAATGCTCCACCTGATACTGAAGCAAAAGAAGTTGCACGAGGCATCACTATCATGAAGGGAATCGTTCGACATAGAGACCAAGGATTAGTATACCGATTGGAATGGAATTCTGATAAACAAGCAATTGGTCCTAATTCTGCAAAGTTGACAAGTTATATTGGTACACTTGTTCGTATGCATATTCCGGTCTCCGTAGCTAAATGGAATCTGAAAAGCGAAGACTTGGATGCGAAAAAAAAAGCGATTTGGGACGAGCTTCAGGTATATATCATATATGGTTAATTGTTGTTATTATCTTGACGATAAATTGTTTAAATTACTTATACTAACACACTATGAGTATGTTTTTTTGCAGAGGACTTTTGAGATACCAGATGATCGTAGACGCTACATACTTGGTTTGGCCGGCAAAAGATATAGAGGGTGGAAAGCTTTTTTGACAAACACTTATCTTAAGGATAAAGATGGAAACTTTCTTGAAGAGGCACCGGGACGGCCAAAAAAGTATGAGATCTTCATTGGTGAAGAAGATTGGGCTAAGTTTGTAGAGCAAAGAGATGAAGATTTTCGGAAAAGGAGTGCCAAGAATAGTGCGAGAGCATCCAAACCCGCATATCCATACAAAAAAGGGCGTTTGGGATATGCACTCTTGGAGGATAAAATTGTAAGTAAATAGAAATGCGTTTTAATTAATTGTCTAAATGTGTTTTATTTGACGATTTTATCATTTGTGTCAATGCATAGTTAGAGGAGACTAAAAGTGAGGAAACCTCACTTCCTGAACATGTGTTGTGGAGGGAAGCTCGTGTGGGCAAGGATCATGCTGTCGATCCCGAAGTTCAGAGAGTTTTTACTGAATGTGTAAGTATAATACTGTGTCTTTAATTAAATCAAATGTTTTTTAATATATAAATGATTTTTTAATGTAAATGAATTACAGGAGACCTTGTCGCAATCGGCATCCACCGGTGAGGGGAGCGTACTTAGTAGAGCACTAGATGCTCCTGAGTATCCCGGTCGGGTGAGGGGTAAGGGTCATGGTGTGACTCCAACCTCTTTTTACAAGAGTCCTAGGAGAAGAAATCCTTCAAATGAAGAAGTGTTGCAAAAGTTGACGGAATCGCAAGCACAAGTCTCTGAATTGCAAAGAGATAAAGAGGCGTATATGAGAGAAAAGTGCAACACTTCATCGGTGAAAGAAACTAGTGATAAGGCTAGTATCAACTATCAAAGGAAATTTCCCGAGGCAATTATAATTTTTTTTCCTTTTAAATTGTTCTATTTTATTAATGATAATGACTTTATATTTACTATTGGTTTAGGGCATTTCATCTTGCCAACTATACTTATCGGAACCGAGTTATCGACTAGTTGGCAAGGGAAAAGTGCACAACACTTTGGGAGATTTACTTCACCATAGACCGCTCCCGGATGGACACCTGAAAGTATCGGTGGATGTTGTAGTAGATCATGATGCGATGCTACCGGTACCTGACATGGTCTCAGAGACGACATTGCTGCGAGATGCAATAGGATCATTTGTTGCATGGCCCTCGGAGCTCATTACCATTAGTGATGAGGTATATTGAAAACGATTATGAATCATTTAGTTTTCGAATGTCAATTCTAAACCGTTTATTAATTATTTTTTACATTTTAATTTTAGACTGCTCCTATAAAACCCACAGTTAAGGGTAAAGGGATTTTACAGGAGGAGGAGTCCGTTGCATCACTAAAAGAGGTACATTTAAAGTGTTAATAATTAATCTGAATCTAAATCTGCATGATTTTATATTTTACCTAACTTATATGATTTTTAGGCATCCGCTCGAGAGTCACAACAAGTGACGCAGCAAGTTCGTACCGTACCACCCACTGGTCCTCCGAAGCCAGCGGGAAAAAAAGGCGGTGCTTTTGTGCCTCGGTACCGGTCGACGCTTGCAACAATGGTTGATATGTCCGATTTGAAGGATGGTGCTTTACGTGAAATCGTTATGGATGAGAGTGTCTTCGGTATTGAATTCAAGTCACTTATTACACTTGATGACTTGGAGGAGATTTTTAAGCATGATCAACTAGGCGTCAATAACATGCACTCATACATCCGGTAATATTCCCTCATCCGATATATTATTTAATTAGTCCCACGATATAATTTATTTACACATTTCAATGAAAATAATCTAATGTTTATTATGTTTTTATTTAAGGTTGTTGTATGACAGAGTGTTGCGCGGGACTCCGTTGTCTAACAGATTCCGTTTCGTGTCTTCCGCCCACTGCAGCGGAATGGCAATTGCTTCGGAACGGGAATCAGTTAGACAGCGATTAGTCGATAGATTCATGTCCACCGGCAATACAGAATGTCTGCATCTTTGGGCGTATAATACCCGACCAATAGGGTTAGTTTCTCATTCTTTGTTCATCTAATCTCTGTTTCTTTTGTGTATAGCAAAATTTTCATATAACCTATTGTTTTTATTTATAGAGCACACTGGTTGCTGCTTGCTATCAACCCTATAAGGGAAGTCGTGTATTATCTGAATTCGGTAAATGGTGAATGGACCAATTATCCGGCCATGAAGGACATCGTTGATTTGTAAGTGGGATCGTTCTAAATATATATTCGTGTATATTTATATATATATTTACTTATTTGTGGGATTGATCTAAACATATGCTTTTATATATTTGTTAATTAGATCAATACAAGTGTTCCGAAGTCAACGGGACGCACAGGTATCCCGAACTAAATCTAGCAACATTACTTGGATCCAAGTGCAGGTACATTATTTTTCACAATGTTGCTTATAATATATTTATGCTACTTGATAAAACAATGCACAACTATAGAATCTTATTTGTTTTTCTATGTAGTGTCCGCAACAGAAAAACAGTTACGATTGCGGATACTTTGTATTGAGGTTTATGAAAGAAATCCTTCAGGCAAATCAATTAGAGATTCCGCTCACGGTATGAATTTATAATTAACTTAAGATAATTTCATATAATTTATTACATTTAACTAAATGTATCATTCATATTTTGTTTTTGTTTTGTAGTACCTTGACGAATTCCGTGCCGCTGGATACCCGAAACTTAAGTTGGAAGAAATAAAAGAGGATTTGTGTCATTTTTATATTAAGCGCTTTTTCATGTAGGATTTGTGTCGAATTGAAGTACTATAATATTATTGATGTTGTAATGATGTATATACATAATTTTGGATATTATAATGGTATTATATTAGTATATATATATATTGTCTTACTGATGGCTGAAATAATATCGCCGAAAATAAATTACAGGTCGAAAATATTACAGGCTGAAAACATATTACAGGTCGAAAATATTACAGGTCGACTGGGAGGATTAAATTACAGGCTGCACATTAAAATACCTCATTTAACTACTAAAGCGCTTTCTAAAAAGCGCTCTTAAAGGCCCACATACTAAAGCGCTTCTTTTTAAAAGCGCTGCCAAAGATTAATAAAAAAGCAAAAAAAAAAAAAAAAAGCAACATACTAAAGCGCTTTTGTAAAAGCGCTCTTATAGGGGGGGCTATCAGAGCGCTTTTTCTGGAAAAAGCGCTCTTAAAGCCCACCCTATAAGAGCGCTTTTACAAAAGCGCTTTAGTATGTTGCTTTTTTTTTTTTTTTTTTGCTTTCACAGGGGGGCCTATCCCAGCGCTTTTCTGGAAAAAGCGCACTTAAAGGGGGGCCTACCAGAGCGCTTTTTCCTGAAAAGCGCTCTTAAAGGGGGGCCTACAAGAGCGCTTTTTCCAGAAAAGCGCTCTTATAGGGGGGCCTACCAGAGCGCTTTTAAAAGCGCTTTCGTAGCCTATGCCAGCGCTGGCTTTGGCAGCGCTTTAAAGCGCTGTTAAAGGCCAAAAAAAGCGCTTTAAAAGCCCTTCCTCGTTGTAGTGTTTATTTACAACTATTTTATATTGATTCCTCTATTTGAATTTGAATTATGTCAAGGTACTATATATTTGTTGATATTGTATGGAAGGTAGAGAGTTATATAAATTTCACTTTTTATGATTAATTAACCGTAATGATTACTTTTAGATATTGGAATTGATTGGAAAACTTGAAGCATGCTAAAGAAATAATGATTGTTTTTAGATATTGTCAAATATTAAAGACATAAGGCATGCTAATATGAGTTGATGATGAAAAAAAGACAATTGAAGGCATGAAAATCGGATTAAAATATTTGTTTAAACTTGGACATGAAATTAATTTTGGTAGACATCGATTTTCTTATTATGATAGTAGTTATTATAATAGTAGATCAATTATTTCTTAAAAAATATTAATAATTGTAAATGTTAAAAAAGAAGACTAATTATTATCACCTAAAACTACATATTGCCAATGACATTTTCTTCAAACTTCTAATTAAAAAAGACTATTAATTATTACCACCTACAACTAAAACCTACTACAACTAAAATCTACCTCTATTGGGTCCTTTATTGCGATAAAATAAAATAAAACTATTTAATATTTTATTAAATAAATTAGGATTGGAAAACAAAAAAAAAGTTAATCGTGTGAATTTTTTTAGACATAAATAACTTTTAGAGATATTATTATTATTATATATTAATTTTAAAAATATTATTATTTCTATGATTAATAATTTGGGGCTGTTAACTCAACATAATATTTTTATTAGGTTGATTAATGTATAATTGTTATTAATAAACTCTTAATGTTGATTATTATGAAAATTTAATGAAAAATGAGACTGTTCTCCCATCGAACCATCTCCACTTTTTTTTTTTTGTTAATGTCCTTGATGTAGTCAAATTTTCTACTCTTTGTCACTGAAAAAATACATTAATAAATAAAAGGCAAGTAAACCAAACGCAGAGGTTGGTGTGAATCATAAATCTACTATAAATCGAAACAAAAATTTGATGAATGAATAGAGTGGGATTTCAAAAGGTTAATTTTCTATTTCCAATATGTTAATTTCTTTAACCGAGAAAAACTGTTGGAAGTATAATAGGGTTTGGGAAAAGACTTTAGGTCAAATATGATTATATATATGATTACTATTTAAAGTAATAATGCATTTAAGACTTGTTAGCTACAATTAACATTGAGAATCAAAATAATTAAATTGGAAAAAGAAACAAAGCATGATTGAATTATTTGAAACATAAATATTTGGCACGTAAAGAGTCACATAATAAAAATGGTAATAATTTAATTGAAACGTAAATATTTGGCACGTAATAATTTAATGCATTTTATAATTATTTGTGTGTAGTTAATTTTTAATTTAGATTGAAATAAATAAATTGAAAATCATATTTAATTTATGAATTAAATCAAATCCTAATTTTTTTAACTCTCCATTGAACTTCAGTGAATCATATATTTAATTTATTGGAATTTAAGATGGTCCTCCGAACCATGAAGACACTTTATTTTTAGTGAAATTTTTATATGAGAGAATCGTAGTCAAACGTGAAATCTTATCCTTCCTTTTGAAATTTTACGTGAGAAAATTGCAATCCCAATTTTAAACTCTCCCGGGAAATTCTTATACCTATTTTTTTTCAATTAAATATATTAAAAGTTTTTTTTAAAGAATTAAATATGAGGATGTACACTACTTATATATAATATTTTTATAAATAGTAAATAAATATATAATAGTTGATATCTTGGCCTTTTGTTTTAAATATAAAAAAGAAATAAATTTGTGTCTTTCATAAAAAAATTTGTTTATTCATCAATCATAATTTTCTCATGTTTTTTAATAAAAACAAATATATGTATCAACTTTTAGAATAAATGTTAACATCTTATCATAAATAAATGCTAACATTTTTTCATGTCAATTTTATTTTTATTTGTATCATGTAATAATAATATATATCATTTTTTATCAGGTATATGATATTTTTGCTTAAAAAATTTATAAAAGAAATCATACTTAATTGATTGAAACAATTTTTATAGAAGCAAATTATTGTTGCCTATAAAATTGACACTCTAAATCAAAAACAAATTTGAAAATCAAAATAAAATTGAATTAATTAATTTAACGTTTTATTAATAAGTATTTATATGAATTACATATATAAGAAAATTAAAAAAAATATATGGATTATACCATATTGAAGAATAAAATTATTAATGAAAGAAAATGTATTATTTTTAAGTAAACAAAATATATTGAAGAATAAGTTAATTATTGAATGAGAGATTATAAAATAATATATTATTTAAAGGTATGTAATTAGCTATGTATAAATTCAATAACTATGGATGCAAAATTATAATTATGGTTAAGAAAATCACCCTCTAAATTAGTTTAATTTAGGTATATTATTTAAAGGTAAATAATTAATTATGTATGAACTCAATAACTATGGATGCAAAATTATAATAATGGTTATGAAAACCACCCTTTAAATAAGTTTAATTAATGTAATCAATAACTTTAGTAGTAGTTTTATTTATTTATTAGAAATTTAGAAAAGTAGATAATTGTCATTTTATTATATATCATTTTGATATTTTTTATTGTATTTATCACATTATTAGTATTTATTATTATTCGTTGTTAAAAAATATATGATATAACATGATATTAGTGTTAATTGTAATTATTAAAAATGGGGCAAAAACAACCAATAAAACAAAGTGGGCGTTGGGCTAGTGGTGATGGACGCTGCAACTTGCATGCATGCACATGATCTTGGAAAAAGTCCACATTAAATTCAAATAATAGCAATTAACAAACCAATTAAAAAGCATAATATGGAAAAAGCAATCAACAAATCACAATTATCTCTCCCCAACTTTTATTTTATCGTCGATTCTTTCTTCCTCTACTGAGTTATGCTTCCAACTCAGCTTCTTTAAAAAAAATTGCTTTTTTTTAAACAACTTTAACAACAAAATACATAAATTATCACTACTAAACTTAATTCAAATGACCAATTTCAATCTATTCTACTAACGTGAGTCTAAGCCCAAAACTCTATGTCATGATTGGTCTAAAATAATAAATTATTAAACTCTATGTCATGATTGGTCTAAAATAATAAATCATTAACTAATTGCGTTATAGCTAATATTTTTAGATAAAAATTTTCTAAAATAATTTTTAGAAGAAAACAATGTGTTCTTTTTTCTTCATTTATACTTTAAAAAAGATGAAAAAAAGTCAAGTAGAATTATCACAAAAACTTTAAAGAAAATAAACACCAATAAATAACAATAAAAGCTCCAGATTATTTATTATTGAGTAAAAAGATTTCATAAATTAAAGAGAAGAAAAATGAACAATGTTTTTAAAGAAAATAAGATTTAATAAAAAAAGCAAGACCTTTTCTTTTTGAAAAAATTAAGTGGTATTAGTTCATTAGCCCATGAGGATATTTTTAAGCCCATTATTAAAACCAACCCTAATTATTCTTTCGTTCCCATTCCTAATTCCCAGTAGCCGCTTCATTTGTGTTATTTACATCTGGTCTTTGATCTACTTTCTTCTTCCCGTACTTACTTTCTTCTTCCAGTACTTACTTTCTTCTTCTCTCATCTTTCCAATACTGTATTTTATGACTTTTTCTCACAAAAACCGCCATCACTTTATTTCTATCCTTACTTTCTACTGTATATCGTAAATGCTGTAAAAAAATTGAGAACTGCACCTGCCAGCTCCTTAGTAGATCCGCCACTAACCTATACTGCTAATGAAAGTCCATCATCAAGAATATCTTTACTGCTACTGGGTTAGCTTTAGATCTAATTTTGTAATCTATTTCTGCAAGTAAAAAATAATACACAAAAGTGAAGCGGAAGAAGCAGAAGAAATAATGGTGGATATAGTGTAAGGTCTTAGGATTACTAAAGCAGACCGTGTGAGAAGAAATAGTGGTAGATGAGAAGAAATATTGGTGGATATAGTGTAAGGTCTTACGATTACTAAAGTAGACCGTGTGAGAAGAAATAGTGGTAGATGAGAAGAAATATTGCAGACTAATTTATAGACGATTGAAAGTTGTGCATAGGAATTGAAAAGGTTTTGATTGTTTAAAAGCAAAATTCAAATTTTTTAAGTTTTCAGAAGACTTACGTTTCCAAGGGTATACCATAAAAGGTGGGCTATGCAAACGTTTATTCCAATACATGGAGTAGTGAAAAACATTAATTAGTATGAAAATAACAGGTTACATTAATGTGCAGATTGGCAAGCCTGAGATTGTAAGCATTGGAACATGGAGAATTGATTTAATTTTTATTTCATTAGTGCAGTTTTTTTCATATTCTAATAAAGTAGTTTTGCATTAAATTGGCTGTTGGAATGTAATCATGATTAGATGTAAAATGACGCTCAGGGGTATGTAAAACCATGTTTAATTGATTGTGATTAGAGTAATTAAGGGAATTTGGTGGTAATTGATTTTTATATATTAAAATAGATGATGGATATCTTTGCATATTTCTCTAAGGCAACAGGGTTAAAAGCCAGTCCAACCAAGTGCATAGTTTATTGTGGAGGTCTGAGTGATGGAGCTAAGGAGCAGTTATTGGCAATTACCGGGTTCACTGCAGGTGATATTTCATTCAAATACCTAGGGGTCCCACTGTCTAGTAGGAAGTTAAATATTCACCAATGTAGGCCACTTGTAGACAAAATTTTGGGAAGAATTAAGCATTGGACTTCAAGACTTCTGAGTTATACTGGCAAGTACCAACTCATTAGAAGTGTTCTATTTGGAGTTACAACTTAGTGGATGAATGTTTTCTCCCTCCCTAAGAGTCTCATAAAACATATTGAGGCAATCTGTTGAAACTTTCTTTGGTGCTGCAAGGAAGGAAAATTGAAGAAATCTCCTATAACATGGAATTCGATTTGTAGCCCCAAGTACACAGGAGGACTTAATGTAGTGTCTCTTAGGGAATGGAATACTGCCACCATGGGGAAGTTATTTAGGAATATTCAATCCAAGGCTGACAAATTGTGGGTCAAGTGGATTAATGTATACTATATGAAAAACCAAGATGCAATGGACTGGAATCAGCACAGAGGATCTTGGATTCTGACAAGTATCATCAAGGCTAAGTTTGGGAGTTTGGAGGGGAGGGAAGGTTTTGAAAAATAGAAAGAATTGGGTGAAAATAGTAAAAACATTTTGGATAGGAGGGTATTGGAGAGTTTGATTTTATTCATAACACCAGAAATCTCATAAAATGGGGGAACTCAAAAATTATATTGAAGGAGGGTTTTGGAGGGCTTACATAAATTTTCCAAATATCTTTTAGTTTGTTATACTATTTTGAAAGTTAAAATTTTTGTAATGATAATGACTCTTTTATCATTCTAAACAAAATCATTTTTTTTAAAAATGTCAAATATTTTTCTATGTTTTTTTTTGTAAAAACTCGTTTTTGGAAGCCTTCTCCTCCCCTCCCCTCCAAACTCCCAAATATAGCCTAAGAGTTGTGATATTATTATAAGTACTGGTGCTTGGGATGAGATAAGTCAATAAGAAGTTTACCATACAACTGATGTGTTATCTACAAAAATAGTGCTAACCTTAGGTCAATGTTTTTATTATGGTTGTGTATGCAGGGGGCCATAATACCAATGATTGGCTTCTGAAATTTGGAATCCAAGTGGACAAGGGTTATGCCTTTTGCAGCGGAGTGAAAACCATGAACCATTTATTCTTTCGTTGCAAAGTCACCTCCAAGATCTGACACGATGTTCTCAATCATATTGGTTATGCGAGAACACCCATGGAGTGGACAAATGAAAAACATTAGATTATTGAGAAAACTAAGAGGAAAGGTTCGAAGAAAAGTGATAGGGATCGAGATAGAGATCGAAAATTAAGTTAAATGAAAAATGTAATATTTATTGAATTAAGAACTATTACAGAAACAAATGCCTATAATCTCAGAGCAAATGCTCCTTAGAGGAGATATGATTCTCTCTCTGCCCAAACCCTAATATGAAAAACAGAAAATAATAATAACCATACTAACTACGGCCCCATACACTCCTATTTATATGGGGAATACTAACTGAACTAACTCCTATTTATTTGGATGATAAAAACTAACTGATCGTACCTGATCAGAAGAATCGTCGTTGGCTGCTCGGACTGGATCTTCTAGGAAGGAGGAGGGGGGTGTACCTGCAAGGTACTCCGATGCCAAAGTGAGTAGACGAGCAAAGGAGTGCAAGTACGAGCTAAAGGTTAGAAAGAAGTGAATACCTGACCCTCTAGTGAAAGAGGGTATTTATAGCCCCCAGCGCTGGGCCATGATCTCGCTACTGGGTTGGATTTCCAAGCCCAACTAGGAGACTTCCAGGTTTCCTGAGCGGAAATATCGGAGGTGCGTGAATGCCCTCTGTCCTGGTTAACCGCTCCGAAGTTTAAGGGAGACGCGGTCTTTTAGGGGCCACGTTGGTTCCGTATTATTCAGAGGGTCGGATATGAAGGAGCCCTGCGAGGAGCAAGGTCCTCGGCAACGAGGGTGCTCGCGGGGAGCACTTGTGCCAGGCGTTGACTGGCTCGCAGGGGAGCAGTCCTGCCGGGCACCATGTGGTTCGTGGAAACGGACTTGCCGAGCATGTTTACGGTGGGCATCCTAGACACAGAGGTGGGCCACGGGGGAACCTAGGCCTCTGAGGTTTACTGGGCCGAAACTATGTTAGGCCTAATCTTGGCCCAGTCCAGAACAGGAGCCCCCCAAGTTGGAGCTTTCTGGTCAAGAAGTTATGACTTTGATGATGCTCGGACCCCATGACCTTGGTGATGCCCGGCGGTATGGATCCTCGTCTACCAGATGTGCTCGGAAGAACGATCTGTGGGTTGGAACGAAAAAGTCTCGCGTGCGCGACACGCGCTGACGTGGCATAGGTAATGATGGCCTAGGGTCTAGGAGGCGGCGCTTGTCAGGGGGCGCGACGTTTCGCCTTTTGAGCCTCTTTCCTATAAAAAGGGGTGAGTCCCCTCATTTAGGCGCTTTTCTCTCTCTGCTCACTCGCTCGGCTCTAGGCAGACGGTCCCCGGAAGCAGTTGTTCGTCCTATTGTTCGTTGTGTTAACCGCCGTTCACCAAAAAGGTTTCTCCTAGCCATCGTCATTATGTCTGCAAGTAAGTTCGCGAACCTCTTCGTTGTTTTATGCTTTTTCCGTAGGGTTTAGGGATCCTGCGATTTCTTACTTTCACGGTCCTCGCCATCAATGTCGGCTGAGTCTTACGCCCAGTCATTACTTCCTCCTCGGGTTATCCAGGCGATGCCCGGGGGTTAGTGTTAGTTTGCGGGATGGATGATGTTCGCGGTTAGGTCGTCGCGCCTGTTCAGATCCGACTTCCGCTGTGATGTCCCTTGTTATTTTTTGTGAGTCCTCGGCTGACGGGCGTCTGTCCTTGATGGGGGTTTAGCCGGGGGCTCTACTGCTCCTGCTCTACCCTTTCGCTTGCATAGCGGTGGAAGGGTGGATTTGGTGAACTGTCGAATTCACTTCTCCCTTCTGCGTGCAGGTGAATCTGATTCGAGTGCCAGTTCGGGGTCCAGTTCGGAATCTGACTCGTGGGCTAGCGGGTCGGAAGATACGACGGCGAGTAGCTCCGACGTTGAAATCGTCGAGATTCAAAATACGCCCTCCCCGACCGAAGATGACCATGCTGATTCCCCTGGTTCGGAGGCCGAGGGAGGGGTTTCCCCAATGCCTTTGTTCAGTTATGACTGCACGGTCGCGCTCGACTGGATAGCCGATGAACCTTTGACGGTCGTTTCTCGGTATACCGAGTCTTTAGATGGGGCTTTCAAAGAAGTTGAGGTTTTAGGAGAGGGCGAAGCGCCGAATTACCAAATAGGTTGCCCGTCCCCAGACGAACGTATATGTTCTCGGTTCAACGGGGACAGCTTTGCGATGTATGAATACGTATTCAAAGAGCTCGGTTTTCGGTTGCCCTTCTCCAGTTTTCAGACTTCGATGATGGCGTTTCTTGCTCTGGCGCCGTCCCAGTTGCATCCGAATGCTTTTGCTTTTATGCGAGCATTCGAGATTGTCTGTGATTATCTGGGTATCGGCGCTACGACCGCTCTGTTCGGCAGGTGTTTTCGTGTCCAAAGGCAGACGGCGGACGGGCGGTATAGTTGGGTCTCGTTCAGAAATGCCGATAGAAAGCTTTTCGGGATGTACACCGACTCGGTGAAAGGTTTCAAGGACCGGTACTTCCTCGTCCGTCCGCGCAGCCAGGCGGCTTATTCTGCGGTGTCTGATATGGTAGTTGTGCGGGACGAGGCCGGGGAGTTAGAGAGGGACGAGGACGGGCAGGTAGTAAGGGAATTCTGCACGGCGTTCCCGTTCTTTTGGTGGAAGGGCCACTTCTTGTCACCCCCGAAAAACTATGCTTGGGAAGACGGAGATCTGGACGAGCAGGATACAGAGTCGTACTCGGCCCTCTGTAAATACGTGGATAGTTTCACTTTGTCTCAGTGGGTGACGAAGAATGGGGATCCTGTTTTGGACGAGAATGGAGTGCCGATTGTGGAGCCGCGGGCTATTAACACTAAGGCCCTGTTGTCTTGTCGGACCCCCGAGGAGACTCGGGCGCTGTTAGGTCGTGTCCATTTACCTTGTTTTGCCCTTTCTGTTTGGTGTTCTTGCTAACCTGTTTGTTTCCCTTTTTCAGATGCCATGCCGGAGAAGGAGGACAAGCTCCTGAAGATGACTCAGGATGCGAAGAAGATTCGTCAGAAGAAGGCTCGGGGAACTGGTGCTGGAGAGAACTCGGCCTCGGCTGGCTCTCCTCGGGTGAACTTGAATGAGAGGTCTCCCAAGAAGCCTTGTCATGAGCCGTCGAATCTGGGCTCCGAGCGTGGCTTCGTACTGCCTCCTTGCTACAAAGATGGGTGTTATTTTGAAAAGTTTCCCCTGGTCACCTCTCCGGATGAAGCCCGCCGGGTCAGCGAGATGGAGCCCCCGGCCCTCCAGAAACAGCTGGCGAGCGATAGCGCCGCCGTGATGAGAGTTTTGGGGATGGCACAAGTGTTGGCCAGCGGTGGCTCGAGTTCGGCCGAGGCTCTGAAGAAGGCGGAGGCGGCTAGGAAGACTGCCGAGGACAAGCTGAAGACCATGGAGGCCGATCGTGAGAAGCTGAAGAAGAAAATTGATGCGGCTCTGAAGCAGAAGGACGGGGAGATTGCAGCGGAGAAGAAGAAGCTTTCCGACCTCCAGCTTGAATGGGCTCCCTCGGCCGACGAGTTACCGGACGTGGCTGCTCTAAAGTCCAGGGCCGAGCTCGTGGAGAAGATAGACAGCCTGAAAATGAGCCTCGCCGACATGGCTGAAGCTGGGTTTGACCGTGCGGTTCGTCAGCTGAAGCTTCTGAACCCTGGCTTGAAGGAGGATAACATTAGGCTTTCTTCGAAGATTGTGGATGGGGTTCTGGTGCCCGAATCTCCCGACGGCGAAGAATAGATAGTTTTATCTTGGGCCTGCGTGCCTGTCTTCTTCGGCCTGTGTGCCAGTTTATGTTTGTTGGGCTATGCCCGGATTATTTTGGGGCCTGCGTGCCCGGCATTTTTTGTAATATCTGGATATCGCCGACCAATTTGGTCGGCAGTTAATGTTTTATAATTTCGTTTACTCATGCCCATTTAGCCTTGTGTGTTCGAAATTTTATTGTTGCATGCTCGTATATTCCGGTGAGTGATCCCAACACTTAGAATATTAGATAATTATTGGTTATGCTCGGCCTAGGTTGATTGCCCGGGCGTGTTGTGTACGGGCCGGGTGCGCAGAGCAGGTGTGCGCTGATAGCGAGCACGAGACCGCGGTTGAGGCCAAGTGCTCGCGGCGTGAACGATCCCATCGCGAGCTGGGGTTCTGCCGTACAGGTACTTCCACGGAGGGTCTAGGTGTAGAATCCGCCGTGTGGTCGGTCCTTCCATTCTGTGGGGGGGTCCGACCGTTGCTGTCGTGGAGCACTCGCGTTCGTACCGATGGCGCGGGTCCATGCCCGGTTACCACCTGTGTTCGATAGAGGTGTCCGGGGGCGTTAGGTTGTGTCTAACTGTAATAACGTCTGAGTTTTTCAGCGTTCCAAGGTCGAGCAAGTTTTTCTCCGAGGAGATTCTCGAGGTAATAGGCGCCATTCTCGGTTTTATCGTAAACTCGGTATGGGCCTTCCCAATTCGGGGATAGTTTGCCCTCGCGCGAGTCTTTCATGTTTCGGCGGAGTACTAGGGCGCCGACTTCGAATTCGCGCTTGATAACTTTGGCGTTGTGGCGGAGGGCTATCTGTTGTTTTAGTTTTGCTTCTCGGAGGGAGGAGCCTGTTCGGATCTCCTCAACAATATCGAGCTCTTCCCGCATAGCCTCGTCATTGAGCTCTTCTTCGAGGGGTGATTCGGTGCGCCGAGAAGGTTCTCGGATTTCCACGGGGATGACGGCTTCGGTGCCGTAGGTTAGTCTAAACGGAGTCTCGCCTGTGCTCAAATGGGGGGTTGTCCTATAAGCCCAAAGTACACTATGTAGTTCTTCGACCCAAGCCTTTTTAGCTTCGCCGAGTCTCCTCTTCAGTCCCCGGAGGATGACTCGATTGGCTGCCTCGGCTTGCCCGTTCGTCTGAGGATGCTCGACTGAGGTGAAATGTTGTTTCGTGCCGAGCTTGGCCACAAACTCTTGGAACTTTCTGTCAGTGAACTGGGTGCCATTGTCGGTGATTATGGCTTGTGGTACCCCGAACCGAGCGAGTATGTTTCGTTTGTAGAAACGGAGCACGTTTTGGGACGGGATCTTGGCGAGCGCTTCGGCTTCTATCCACTTCGTGAAGTAGGCCACAGCGACCACAAGGTATTTATTCTGGTACGACCCGACCGGGAAAGGTCCGAGGAGGTCCATTCCCCAGGTGGAGAAGGGCCAGGGCGAGGAGAGAGATTTAAGCTCGCTCGGGGGAGCTAGATGCATGTTGGCGTGACACTGACATTTGTCGCATTTCCGGACATGTTGTTTGGCGTCCTGCTGCATGGTCGGCCAATAGTAGCCGGCTCTGAGAGCTTTTCTCGCTAGTGATCTGCCGCCGAGGTGTTGGCCGTTGATCCCTTCGTGAAGCTCTTGGAGTATCTCAAGTGCTTGCGAGGCGTCGACGCATTTAAGGAGAGGAATGGAGAAGCCTCGTCGGTATAGTTTGTTTTCGATGATAGTGTATGAGCAGGCTCGCCTCTTAATAGCTGAGGCTTCCTTCGCGTCAGCGGGAAGCTCGTCTTTCGTGAGGAAGTTATATACCGGGGTCATCCAGCAGTGGTCGTCCCCGATAGCGTATACTTGTAGAGCTTGCGCGTTATTGCTTATGCTCGTCCTGGGCAGGATTTCCTGGATTACCGACTTATTTCCTCCTTTCTTTCTTGTGCTCGCAAGTTTGGACAATATGTCGGCTCGTGAGTTATGCTCCCGGGGAATATGCGCGACGTCTGCCTTTGAGAATCTTTTCATTTTTTCTTTGACGAGCGTGAGATACTCGGCTAGTGTGTCGTTTTTGGCTTGGTAATCGCCGCTGACTTGGGATGCGACGAGCTGGGAGTCGGTGTAAATCATGACCTCCCGAGCACCTACGTCTTCGGCGAGATGCAGGCCTGCTAGGAGAGCCTCTTATTCGGCCTGGTTGTTCGACGTGGTGAAAGACAAGACCAAGGATACTTCGATGATGAGCCCCTCGTCGTTTTCTAGGATAATGCCGGCTCCGCTTCCCGAGTTGCTCGATGCGCCATCTACATAGATGGTCCATTTATTTTCGGTGGGAGTCAGGCAGTTGGATATTGAGGTCATCTCGGCCACGAAATCGGCGAGTGCCTGAGCTTTCAGTGCCTTCCTACCCTCGTACTGTATGTCGAACTCGGATAGCTCGAGGGACCATCTTAGCATTCTCCCGACCATGTCTGGTCGGCTGAGAAGTTGTTTGATGGGTTGGTCTGTCCGAACGACAATGGTGTGGGCGAGGAAGTAGTACCTCAGCCTCCTGGAAGCTGTTATTAGGGCCATCGCGACTTTCTCTATCTGTTGATATCGCACCTCGGGCCCTTGTAGGGCTTTGCTTGTGAAGTATATTGGCTTCTGTCCGTCTTCCGCTTCTCGGATTAAGGCCGCGCTGGCCGCCTCGTTTGAGACGGCCAGGTAGAGGTATAGAATCTCGTTGCTATCTGGTCGGGAGAGGACGGGCGGTTTGGAAAGCACTTGTTTGAGATGGGATAGTGCTTGCTCGCACTCCTCGGACCATTCAAAGGTCGCTTCTTTCCGGAGCAACTTGAAAAATGGGAGGGCATGCTGGGCGGATTTTGCGACGAAGCGGGATAGTGCCGTGAGCATTCCATTTAATACTTGGATAGATTTTTTATTGTTAGGGGTAGGAAGTTCAGAGAATGCTCGGCATTTATCGGGGTTGGCTTCTATTCCTCGCTCGGTTAGATAGAAACCGAGGAACTTGCCCGCTCGTACTCCGAAGGTGCACTTCTCTGGGTTGAAACGCATCTTGCAGGATCTGGCTTGCTCGAACACCCGTTCAAGATGTGCTGTGTGATCGGAGTCTTCTCGAGATTTGACGATCATGTCGTCCATATATACCTCGAGGGTGTCGCCGATTTCTCCTCGGAAAACCTTGTTCATCATCCGCTGGTATGTGGCTCCGGCGTTCTTGAGTCCGAAGGGAATTACGTTGTAGTAATAGTTACCCGACTCGGTCATGAATGCAGTGCACTGCTTGTCTCACCTCGCCATGGGGATTTGATTATAACCTGAATAAGCGTCCATAAATGATAACAGTTTATAGCCGGCCGAGTTGTCGACCAGCCTATCAATATTAGGCAATGGATAAGCATCTTTGGGACATGCCCGGTTAACATCGGTATAATCAACACACATTCTCCATTTTCCATTAGATTTTTTGACAAGTACAACGTTTGAGAGCCAAGTTGAATACTTGGCCTCGGAAATAAAATTTGCCTCTAAGAGGTCTTTTACAGCTTTCTCGGCAGCCTCCGCTTTCTCGGGAGACTGTCGGCGCCTACATTGAACTACTGCCTTCACGGCTGGATCAATGGAGAGGTGGTGACAGGCGACCTCAGGGTCGAGTCCGGGCATTTCCGCTGCGCTCCAGGCGAACAAGTCGGCGTTGGCTTGGAGACATGCTACGAGTTGCTTCCTTGGTAGATCTGGGATGTCCTTGCCGATTTTTACCGCTTTGCCGGGGTTGTCGCCCAGCGGGATGAGGTCGAAGTCCCCGTCTGGGACGGGCCGGACGGGGTGAGTCACCTTTGGGCTTGTCTCTTCGCCATTCTTAAGCTCTTCATCTGTGAATCGAGCATCCAGGTCGACTGAGCTGACGTCTGTTGGCGGGTGTTGATCTTCCGGATGATGTTTGTCTTCGGCCCTCGGCTTCTTGTTGGAGTCTGATGGAGGGGCGATCAGTTGCAACCCCTTCACGGAGGCATCGAAGATCCTTCTAGCGGCTTCGATGTCTGCGTTGATAGTGGCCACTCGTCCCCGCTTTGTGTAGAATTTCATCTTCAGGTGCACGGTCGAAGGGACGGCAGTGAGCTCGGCCAGAGTAGGGCGTCCGATGATGCAGTTGTAGAGAGTTTTGCAGTCGATAACTAAGAATCTCGTCTTGACCTGCCTGGATGCTTCCCTTTCCCCGAAGGTGACGATCAGTTCGACGTAACCCCACGGTTTGGTGGTAGCCCCGTTGAAGCCTTGGAGATCAGAACCCACGTAAGGAGTGAGGTGTGAGTCGTCTAGCTGGAGTGTTCGGAAGAGGTGAGAATACATGATGTCGACCGAGCTGCCTTCGTCGACCAGGACTCGACGGACGTCGAAGTTAGCCATTTTGGCTCGGACGAGCAGAGGGATCGTGGCGTTCGGAGCTCCGCCGGGCAGTTCTTCCAAGTAGAATGTGATCGGATCTGATTTTCCTTTGAACTTCCGCAGAGTAGGGGCGAGGTCCGAATTGGCGCTGATCAGCTCATCGAATTTTCTTTTTACTGAGCTGATGGGGAGAGAGCCGGGGTCACCGCCGTTGGAGATGACCATTGCGGTCGGGAAGTGTTCCCAGGTGCTGTAGGCAGTCGTCACACCGACCGAAGGGATGAAGTCTTCCAGTCGAGTTATGGACAGTGCGACTTGAAGCGGTCGGCTGTCTGGTGAATTGCCCTTGTCAGAGTTCCGAGGGGCTTCTCTTCGGGGAGGTTCTCCCTTCTTCGTGTACTTCGACAGGTGGCCCTCTTTAATCAGGGTCTCGATGGCATCTTTGAGATGTATGCATTCGTCGGTCAGATGCCCGTGACTCTTGTGGTACTTGCAGTATTTGGATTTGTCAGTCCCCGGTCTGGTAGGATTCGGCTTCGGGGGCCTGATGCTGGAGTTCTTGAACTCGGTGTTTTGGCAGTCGGCCAGGATTTTTTCGCGCGAGACGTTCAAGGGAGTGTATTCGTTGAACCGACCTGCCGGCCCTCGGCGCTCTTTGGCGTCACGGGACCTATCGTCTCTCCTCTTATCATGTCCTCGACGCGAGCCTGAGTCGTCGAGGTTCGAGCTGCGAGCAGCATCATTGCCCCTCGAAGCTTTGATCGCGGCTGCCTCGCCTTCCTCGAAATCGATGAATGCTTTTGCTTTGCGGAGGAGGGCGTTCATAGTGTGCACCTTCTCGATTTTAATGGCCTTCTTGAAGTCACTGCCGGGGAGAAGTCCTCGTTCTAAGAGGTATCTCTTCATGTAGTCGGCCGTCTGTACTTGGACGGCTTCCTTGTTGAACCTGTCGAGGTAATCCCGAAGGGGTTCGTTGGGTCCTTGTATCACGGCCTCGAGATTGGCTTCCGATTTTGGTTGCCGACGGGAGGCTGTGAAGTGGCTCAAGAAGAGTTCTTTGAGCTCGGTCCAGGAATGGATGGAGTTGGGACAGAGGTTTCTGTACCAAGTCATTGCTCCTTTCCTGAGGGTGGTCGGGAAGATGCGGCATTTGATAGAGCCCTTGACGACGTGATAGTCCATGACAGCTTCGATGCTCCGAATATGGTCGTCGAGGTCAGTGGTTCCGTCGTATTGGTCCAATACTGGTGGTTTCTCCATCCCCCAAGGGAGGCGGGCTCTCCGGATATTTTCGGACAGAGGGCTGCGGAAGTCCTCTTCGTCACTTGGTCCCGGGGAGGTTGAGTGTCTGCCTCGCCGGGGCTTTCTCTGGACATTGTCTGGGCTAGCGCGGTTGTCCCGGGGAGGGGGACGTTCGCGGGGTTTCAGCACAGCTTTTGAAGGGCCTCGGTGATCCCGTTCAGGGGAGAGGCTTCTTTCTTCAGTGGCTTCCGGTCTCTGATTTCTCTTGCTCTTTCGAGGTGGAGAGCGGGAATACGATCTCCGGCGATGGTATCTCCTAGGTGGAGAGCGTGAAGAAGATGGGGAATGCCGACGGTGTCTCCTCGGTGGTGAGCGTGGGGAGGAATAGGAACGCGACCGATAGCGCCTCCGCGGAGGGGAGCGGTGTCGTCGCTTCCTTTCCAGCTCGTGGATACGGTCGTCCTGGATTCGGAGGAGGCTGTTTGTCTTCTGCAGTTCTTTGAGCAGGAGGACAGTGGTGGGGTCGGCATCCTCGGGGATGTTGATTTGCTCTTCCTCTTCTTCGTGACGGACTCTTCGCCTGTCAGAGGTGTGGGTGAACGAGGAGGCAGCATGCCCGTCCCTGGCGTCAGTCTCATTCTCATTTTGGGGATGTTCTGGCCCATTGTGGGTTCGGGCCTGCTCGTCTTCTCCGTTCTGAAGGTGTCCCTCGGGAGGAACTTGTTCGACGTTCTGAACTTGTTGGAGGCCCTGCAGCTGCTGGATGTTCTGGATCTGCCGCCTCCTAGGTTGCGAGGTCTCAAGCCCGGGCCTTCTCTGCCCGGCGGGGGTATGCCGACTTCCTTCCTGCCTACGACGATTCGCCCCCTCGCGGGTGGACTCCTCGATTAGCTGTTGCAGGAGGAAGGGATCAGCGCTTGGGATGTTGTTGTTGTCATCCATGACGATCGTGAAAAGATTAGCTTTGATCTTTGTTTGTTAAAGATAGGGAAGCAAGTTTCCCACGGACTGGATCTTCTAGGAAGGAGGAGGGGGTGTACCTGCAAGGTACTCCGATGCCAAAGTGAGTAGACGAGCAAAGGAGTGCAAGTACGAGCTAAAGGTTAGAAAGAAGTGAATACCTGACCCTTTAGTGAAAGAGGGTATTTATAGCCCCCAGCGCTGGGCCATGATCTCGCTACTGGGTTGGATTTCCAAACCCAACTAGGAGACTGTCAGGTTTCCTGAGCGGAAATATCGGAGGTGCGTGAGTGCCCTCTGTCCTGGTTAACCGCTCCGAAGTTTAAGGGAGACGCGGTCTTTTAGGGGCCACGTTGGTTCCGTATTATTCGAAGGGTCGGATATGAAGGAGCCCTGCGAGGAGCAGGGTCCTCGGCAACGAGGGTGCTCGCGGGGAGCACTCGTGCCGGGCGTTGACTGGCTCGCGGGGGAGCAGTCCTGCCGGGCACCATGTGGTCCGTGGAAACGGACTTGCCGAGCATTGTCGCACCCCAATTTTTGACCTAGTCTTTTTTTTACTATTTTCACAATTCATTTGCATCATTTGTTTTGACTGTGTTCTGAATAATAATTGACTGTTGGTGAAGTCCATTGACATTGTTGGTGAAGTCCATTGACTCAGTCGTTTTGCTAATCTCGTCGCAGCTGAGTTGTGATCGATTTTCGCGCCTTACATATTCGTTTTCCTTGCATCATGTGTTAGTTGAATTAATAGTTAAATTTGTTATTATTGAAATTAATAGTTTCTTTAATAATCAAAATAATTATTAATTAAATTGACATTGTGAAGAATATTTGTATTTTATTTTAGTCAATTTTTGCTTTTTTTATTATAATAAAGTTCTGATTAGTGTGATTTTTTTTAGAGTTAAAAAAAAGAGTATATAATAATACAATTAGTAGTTTATTTTTTCTTTAGTGTTCCAATACAAGTTACTATGTTACAACACAGAAAGAAAAAACAAAAAAAACGGTCCTTCTTCATGTTGCTGCTCTGCATCTTTCTCCAACCACATAATGAGTCCAAATACTCTGCCTAAAGTGCTGTCCCTGCACGCTGCTCACGGTCCACTATGCTGCTCCACAACTCTGCTACACCACCTTGCCTGCTCTAGCCTGCAGCTCATGTCCAAAAATATGCACAAGCCAGTCCAAAGCTTTCACCAAAATGGTTAAACCAAAACCTGCATACAAAAGTAACAATTCAGAGTAACCACAATTGTTCAAATTGAACTCTAATTTTCCCCCCAATTTTGCATTCAAACCCTAATCTCAGTCTATATAAACACATTCATCTCAACAATAAAGGAGGGGCCACCGAAACCTCACAGGGCATAACACTAACAATCAAACCATAAACTACCCTTCAACTCTCAAACCTCACTCATATTCAGAACCTCACTCAATAGCCAATAACAAACAGAAGCATACAACACAATACACAGAAACTTTCAATCCGTGTCTCCATTCACCATTAAACCGAAACTCAATTATAACCCCCACCCTGCAACCAAGCCGCAAACTCAGAGACACAACTCACCACTCAATCCTCACACTCGCACTCAACCTCATCTTAAACCGAACCTCCATCCTGCAAACACACAAAACCGATCCACTCACATTTTCACCCTCGTAAGCATACTCACAGACCACGCACGAGCCACAAAACAACATCTCACAAGCAGAAGAGAGGACGAAGGTGAAAGTGATACGAAGCAAACTGAAGTGTAAGGATTACCTGGAACATTTTGCTGAACTCCAATGTAGATCTTTCGATTCTTTGTATTTTTTTTTCAATCTTCTTTTTTCATTTGTTATTGCTTGTAATCGTAGCCGCTGAAGAACACATTGAATTGGGGCTTTAGGGTTTGTTTGGGGCAGGGGTTGATTTTGTATGATTATATCTGTCGATCGAGAGAGCGAATCCGCGAGAGCGAGAGATCGATTGAGAGAGATCACGGTGAGAATCGAAGGCAAGGAATCGAGAGTGAGAGATCAATCGAGAGTGAGAGATCAATCGAGAGAGGAACGGCTGCGAGAAGTGAGGAGGGAGTATTCACGAGACGCTGTCTTGCCTCTAGGTTTTTTCAATTAACCCAAGTTGTTGGTTTTGCTGGGTTTGGATCCGGGTTTGACCCGGTTCGGCCCAAAGTTCCATTACTTTTTTTCAATTTGTTGTTGGGCTTTACACTCCTGTCTTTACTACACCCCCCATGGCCCAATTAATTTCTTTTCCTTTGAATCTTTATTTTCTCAATTACTTTCAAAGTATTTTGTTCCAAATTTTAAATTCTATTTTAATTAAAAGTTTTTATTTTCTTAAATAGAAAGACAAAGAATATATATTCTTTTGTACATATTGAATTCCTTTCCAAATACTTCAAAATGATACAAAAATAGCTTTTTTTTTAATTAATTGAATCGAGTCTTGAGTTTTAATTGGAGAAGAAGGGTTTGTACGTACCTATACAAATTGTTCTTAAACATTTAGGCGATGGCCGTTAAGCCTTTGTTTGGATGTTTAGACTCCATTAAAGACTCTTTCAAACTCGATTTAATTCACATTTTTTTTACAAAAAACGCTTTTCTTTTAACATTCAAATCATTTTATCTATAATGGAAAGAAGAGTTTGTACGTACTTGTACAATTTGTTCTTTAAACATTTAGGCGATGGCCGTTAAGCCATTGTTCGAATGTTTAAACTCCATTAAAGACTTCTAAAAACCCGATTTAGCAAATACTCTTTCAAGTATCTTAAGCGATGGCCGTTAAGCTTTTGTTTAAATACTTGGATCCAATTAAATGTCTTTCAACTCATCAAATCATCTTCATCACCTACGAGGAGGTTGTACGTACTTGTACAATTTTCTCTTTCAAACATTTGGGCGATGGCCGTTAAGCTTTTGTTTAAATGTTTGATTTCTCTTAACAAACAAACTTTCGATTCATTCACACCCTTTTACATTCTAAAACACTTTTTTTCATAAAACGAGACACTTATTCAATTTCAATACGAACATACTTCCACATGTGAAGATCTAACATCTTCCACTCGAATGCGATGATGGCCAAAATCATGTCTTATCTTGATTTAGTTATCCATTCTTGTAGTGATATCATATCCATGTGCGCGTAGTATTTCCATTTGAAAGCGATCGAGTACCTCTCGCTAAAATCAATCAACAAAACATTCGTAGTTTTAGCCCGAACTACGATTGCTCTGACTTTCCCATTGCACTAGGGAATACGTAGGCACAAGATACAAATGTCTTGGCGAGCACAATAATAAAAAACCTTTTTTTGTCCCTTTCTTTTTTCCAACCTAATAAATAACGCAAGTAGATAATAAGCTAACAATCACAAGATTAACTAAATGGGTCCCATCGAGTACGATGGAGGTGAGGGGTGCTAATACCTTCCCCTTGCTTAACCGACTCCCGAACCTAAATTTGGTTGCGATGACCATCTTATCCATTTCTTTTTTTATTCGTGGGTTTTATCGATATTTTCCCTTTCCTTTTGGAATAAATAAAGTTCGGTGGCGACTCTGTTGTACTTCGAGCGTGCAAACGCGTCGAGTCACATTTTTACCGCTACAGAAAGTGGCGACTCTGCTGGGGAACTACCTTAGAGGGTCAACCCTAGTTTAGTTTTTTTGTATTATTGTTAGCTTTATTTATTTGCTTATTTATTTCCTTTATTGATTTCTTTTCTTATCATATGGTTGGAATCTTTTGATTATTGGCACTTTATGGACGAAGCTCTACGCCCGAGCTCAAGAAACACATAAGATAAGATGGTGGGTTAGTATTAAACTTGCTTGACGTAGTGTCAAGTGGGAGATACTAATACCCCGCCTAGAGTAGGTCCTTTGAGAAGATGTCTTTGGTTAAGTAAGTTATTTACTTGAGCGATGATGTTTTCAATATGGATCGTTAACTCTAGGGACCTTTAGAAAAACCCTTGAACCATGACTTTTTAGGAAATGGTGGTTTCGCACCCAACTTGCGTAACGTAACTATTACCGTGGGTAGGTGCGAAAACCACACTCAGAATAGGCTTCATTTGAAAACATGGTTGTGTGGGAAGTTATTTGCTAGATGATCAAGTTTTCAAAAGTAGCTTGTAACTCTGAGAACCGTGTCTAGAACCTTGTTGGAAAGAACCTTAGAACTATCCTATTGTGTGCCACTTTGTGCCGAGAAATCAGAATCTTTCTGTTCCATATGATTTGAAATCCATTACATGTAAACCATACATGACATGACATGGCATTCATTTTTGCATAAAAAAATAATAAACAAAAAATTTCATACATCCATATTCATACATTCAAGTTGTCAATTCATATCGTCTGTCTTCGTCTTCACACTTGTTTTTCCACTGTCAAACTGGTTCCTCAACACTTGGGACTGGAATTATGTTTTAGTAAACTATGGAAGAGCTTAAACAAGAAGAAGTTCAATCAACTGGGTCAAGAATGACAAGTTACTAGTGTTTCAGACAGGATCGATCTTCCTCGTCACTGATTAGTCACTAGGCCTTGTTTCCTTCTGTTTGCAATTTCCTTATTTTATATTGTGTATTGCATTGAACTTTGTTTGTTCTTAAATGTTAATTTTAATGAAATGAGCATTACATATTTGAGTCAATTCATTTACATCCGTTCTGTTTATCTTTGTGCTTTATCTTTAAAAAAAAAAACAACAAAAACAAAAATATACCTCTTGTTCACTTTCTTCTATCAAACTTTTGTTTATGCAAAGATTGGAGGGAGGATGATGACAACGAAATACCCAAATTGTTGATTTGTATGCTTTCAAATAAAACTTTGTTGATGATGTACAGGCATTGTTTCAATCCCCAAACACTGGAGAAATAAGGAAGTTAATCCCTAGTCATCCCCCTTTGAGCCTTCGAAGTTGGAGTTTCTTTTTAAACAAAAAAACCCGCAATTTTAACCTGGGGCAGGGTAGTTCTCAGTTAATTTGGTTTTGCATTCAATTTCAAGAGAATCATTAAGTACACCTTTCAATAAGGGTTTCAGTCAAAAGTGACCAAGGTGATTATCATTAATCATTATCAAGGCAGTCACTATCTTTCCAATACAAAAAAAAAATTCAAAGAAAAAGCCCGCTAAGTTAAAACCTACGAAGGAGACTTAGGCAAAACTGGTGCATCCCGCTGACTGTAATCTCAAAAAGAAACAGTTCAGGCAAAAGTTAGGGATATAAAGCAAAAAAGAGAAGTCAATAATTTCCTTGAACAACAATAAAGCGTTGTGACTATTAAAAGGAAGAGGTGACTGCCATCTCAAAGATTCCCTTGGTCCTTAAACCATCATCATTATCATAGGTGCAAGTCCAAAAACCTCTTGGAACATGAATGTATAAGCTGATTTAACTGAACCTAGGATTGAAGTTCATCGCGAAGAATGGGGTGGGTACAAATAAATTTTGAGCCTATATCATTTGTTTCATAAACCGTGAACCAAGCCACGCTACAACCTTCAAAAGACCTAATTGAAGTAAGGTTTATTTTGAAAGCATACTACAACAAGGTTGCGTTAACCTGACTCCTAAAGATCTTTGCAAATATTTTGTTTTACCGTACCTTTTGCTTTTATTCATCACTTTGAATGTCTAGACAACTGTGTTTGGACCTTTGATTCATTTTGTTTACATCAATAATATCATTCCAATAATGATCTTGATTTCAAAATATGCTTTAATCATTGCATTAAAATTACCATTTTTTTTAATGAACATTCTATTTGTAAGTACCATCTTTCAAGGAAGTTCAAACAGCCGAGAAACTTGATCAGTGATCCTATCAGGGGCACGTTACTTCAAGATCCTGTTATTCAAGACTTACACTGGGCAAGTATCACCAACATTCATTTCAAGGACTGAAGCAACGATCAATCAACAATCAGCCAGTCAGGGGCAGTCCTCTTCAGCAATCCCCAAGCAATTTATCAGTCCTTCTCAAAGGGATCATCAGTGTGACATAATAGAGTTGGCAATGTTCTCGTGTTGAGGAATCAGAGTTCCAATCTTCCCTCACAAAAGAGTCTACTTCAGTTATCATGACCAATTGCATTGCATTCATCATTCATATATCATGCATCAAAACAAAATCCATACTCATTTACATTCTTTCGAGTCCCGTTGTTATCAACATCTTACCTTGAGATCTAAGTCCAACTCACTTGGCATTCACCCAAAGCAATTTCGTCTTACATTCATCAGTACATTAGCTGATAATGTCATCTCTCTGTTATGTTCATCAGTACATTAGCTGGTGTTGTTCACCTTTTGTCGCTATTATCAGTACATTAACTAAAAATATGCACTTTTGTTCCCCTCATTGATACATTAGCTGATGCAGGACTTTCATCAGTACATTAGCTGATATTAGTTGTCATATGTTTTCTTTCATCAGTACACTAGCCGATGATTGATCATGGTTGTTTTCTCCTTATCAGTACACTAGCTGGTATAGGACTTCTTTTCGTCAGTACATTAGCTGATGATAGTTCCCTCTTGTTTCCCTCATCAGTACATTGGCTGATGCAGGTCGATTTGTTTTACATCATCTGTACATTAACTGATGATATCATCCTTTTTTCCGCTTCAGTACATTAATTGGAGTCGTGTATCCTTTTTGTCTTTAGTCAGTACATTAGCTGATAATATATATCCTTTTGTTCATCAGTACATTAGCTGATGTTAATGTTCTCCTTTGCTTTCATCGGTACACTGACTGATATTGGTCCTTGTTTTTGTCCAATGCTATTCTTGGATGCCACATTCCACTGATTAGTTTGCCTTTTGTGGCACCATACCCCCCACAGAATTCAGAGTGTCTCATATCATATTGCATTCGAAAAAGAATCCATGCATTGCATTCCATTTGCATATGAAGGACAAAAATTGAGTACTTTGTATTTAAGTCTCTTCACATCTCCGATAGAAGAAACTTAAATAGGGGCATCTGTCGCACCCCAATTTTTGACCTAGTCTTTTTTTTACTATTTTCACAATTCATTTGCATCATTTGTTTTGACTGTGTTCTGAATAATAATTGACTGTTGGTGAAGTCCATTGACATTGTTGGTGAAGTCCATTGACTCAGTCGTTTTGCTAATCTCGTCGCAGCTGAGTTGTGATCGATTTTCGCGCCTTACATATTCGTTTTCCTTGCATCATGTGTTAGTTGAATTAATAGTTAAATTTGTTATTATTGAAATTAATAGTTTCTTTAATAATCAAAATAATTATTAATTAAATTGACATTGTGAAGAATATTTGTATTTTATTTTAGTCAATTTTTGCTTTTTTTATTATAATAAAGTTCTGATTAGTGTGATTTTTTTTAGAGTTAAAAAAAAGAGTATATAATAATACAATTAGTAGTTTATTTTTTCTTTAGTGTTCCAATACAAGTTACTATGTTACAACACAGAAAGAAAAAACAAAAAAACGGTCCTTCTTCATGTTGCTGCTCTGCATCTTTCTCCAACCACATAATGAGTCCAAATACTCTGCCTAAAGTGCTGTCCCTGCACGTTGCTCACGGTCCACTATGCTGCTCCACAACTCTGCTACACCACCTTGCCTGCTCTAGCCTGCAGCTCATGTCCAAAAATATGCACAAGCCAGTCCAAAGCTTTCACCAAAATGGTTAAACCAAAACCTGCATACAAAAGTAACAATTCAGAGTAACCACAATTGTTCAAATTGAACTCTAATTTTCCCCCCAATTTTGCATTCAAACCCTAATCTCAGTCTATATAAACACATTCATCTCAACAATAAAGGAGGGGCCACCGAAACCTCACAGGGCATAACACTAACAATCAAACCATAAACTACCCTTCAACTCTCAAACCTCACTCATATTCAGAACCTCACTCAATAGCCAATAACAAACAGAAGCATACAACACAATACACAGAAACTTTCAATCCGTGTCTCCATTCACCATTAAACCGAAACTCAATTATAACCCCCACCCTGCAACCAAGCCGCAAACTCAGAGACACAACTCACCACTCAATCCTCACACTCGCACTCAACCTCATCTTAAACCGAACCTCCATCCTGCAAACACACAAAACCGATCCACTCACATTTTCACCCTCGTAAGCATACTCACAGACCACGCACGAGCCACAAAACAACATCTCACAAGCAGAAGAGAGGACGAAGGTGAAAGTGATACGAAGCAAACTGAAGTGTAAGGATTACCTGGAACATTTTGCTGAACTCCAATGTAGATCTTTCGATTCTTTGTATTTTTTTTTCAATCTTCTTTTTTCATTTGTTATTGCTTGTAATCGTAGCCGCTGAAGAACACATTGAATTGGGGCTTTAGGGTTTGTTTGGGGCAGGGGTTGATTTTGTATGATTATATCTGTCGATCGAGAGAGCGAATCCGCGAGAGCGAGAGATCGATTGAGAGAGATCACGGTGAGAATCGAAGGCAAGGAATCGAGAGTGAGAGATCAATCGAGAGTGAGAGATCAATCGAGAGAGGAACGGCTGCGAGAAGTGAGGAGGGAGTATTCACGAGACGCTGTCTTGCCTCTAGGTTTTTTCAATTAACCCAAGTTGTTGGTTTTGCTGGGTTTGGATCCGGGTTTGACCCGGTTCGGCCCAAAGTTCCATTACTTTTTTTCAATTTGTTGTTGGGCTTTACACTCCTGTCTTTACTACACCCCCCATGGCCCAATTAATTTCTTTTCCTTTGAATCTTTATTTTCTCAATTACTTTCAAAGTATTTTGTTCCAAATTTTAAATTCTATTTTAATTAAAAGTTTTTATTTTCTTAAATAGAAAGACAAAGAATATATATTCTTTTGTACATATTGAATTCCTTTCCAAATACTTCAAAATGATACAAAAATAGCTTTTTTTTTAATTAATTGAATCGAGTCTTGAGTTTTAATTGGAGAAGAAGGGTTTGTACGTACCTATACAAATTGTTCTTAAACATTTAGGCGATGGCCGTTAAGCCTTTGTTTGGATGTTTAGACTCCATTAAAGACTCTTTCAAACTCGATTTAATTCACATTTTTTTTACAAAAAACGCTTTTCTTTTAACATTCAAATCATTTTATCTATAATGGAAAGAAGAGTTTGTACGTACTTGTACAATTTGTTCTTTAAACATTTAGGCGATGGCCGTTAAGCCATTGTTCGAATGTTTAAACTCCATTAAAGACTTCTAAAAACCCGATTTAGCAAATACTCTTTCAAGTATCTTAAGCGATGGCCGTTAAGCTTTTGTTTAAATACTTGGATCCAATTAAATGTCTTTCAACTCATCAAATCATCTTCATCACCTACGAGGAGGTTGTACGTACTTGTACAATTTTCTCTTTCAAACATTTGGGCGATGGCCGTTAAGCTTTTGTTTAAATGTTTGATTTCTCTTAACAAACAAACTTTCGATTCATTCACACCCTTTTACATTCTAAAACACTTTTTTTCATAAAACGAGACACTTATTCAATTTCAATACGAACATACTTCCACATGTGAAGATCTAACATCTTCCACTCGAATGCGATGATGGCCAAAATCATGTCTTATCTTGATTTAGTTATCCATTCTTGTAGTGATATCATATCCATGTGCGCGTAGTATTTCCATTTGAAAGCGATCGAGTACCTCTCGCTAAAATCAATCAACAAAACATTCGTAGTTTTAGCCCGAACTACGATTGCTCTGACTTTCCCATTGCACTAGGGAATACGTAGGCACAAGATACAAATGTCTTGGCGAGCACAATAATAAAAAACCTTTTTTTGTCCCTTTCTTTTTTCCAACCTAATAAATAACGCAAGTAGATAATAAGCTAACAATCACAAGATTAACTAAATGGGTCCCATCGAGTACGATGGAGGTGAGGGGTGCTAATACCTTCCCCTTGCTTAACCGACTCCCGAACCTAAATTTGGTTGCGATGACCATCTTATCCATTTCTTTTTTTATTCGTGGGTTTTATC
This sequence comes from Vicia villosa, assembly GCF_029867415.1. NCBI lineage: Eukaryota > Viridiplantae > Streptophyta > Magnoliopsida > Fabales > Fabaceae > Vicia > Vicia villosa. Next base: position 713,457 of record NW_026705199.1, on the reverse strand, counting down.
GATATTTTCCCTTTCCTTTTGGAATAAATAAAGTTCGGTGGCGACTCTGTTGTACTTCGAGCGTGCAAACGCGTCGAGTCACATTTTTACCGCTACAAGCATGTTTACGGTGGGCATCCTAGACACAGAGGTGGGTCACGGGGGAACCTGGGCCTCTGAGGTTTACTGGGCTGAAACTATGTTGGGCCTAATCTTGGCCCAGTCCAGAACAGGCAGAACACTAACCTACTAAACCACTCCTAATTATTTGCGGAATAAAAACTAACTAATTGAACCAACTCCTAATTATTGTCTTTGGAGAATACTAATTAACTGGGCCAATTACCCAATTACCCAATTACTTCAGTTTCTTATTCTTTCTCCCATACACCCTCTATTGTTTAGGCCCAACATTGTCATTGTTGACTAACACATCTCCATCATCACTTGTGGGGTCCTATTCATTCCTATCAAAAAGCCTTTTGAAAATAGCACTTGCTGAAAGTGTTTATGACATTTGGTACCAGCGGGACAAGAAAGTGTTCAACCATGAAGAAATAAATCCTAATGTAGTGAAGTCCATCTTGCATAATATTCTGATAAGAGCTAGCATGAGTAAAAATATTAGAGGCCACTTGATTATGGATTCGTTTACTCCTTAGTTTGTTTGGATGAGTGACTCATCTCTTTGATCGATTAATCGGATGTAATTAATTGTTTTTGAAAATAAAAAGTTTATTTATTCCAAAAAAAAAGCATAAATAGTAAATAACTAAATATCTATTTAATAAATAATTTTGGCTATTTTGTAAACAAAATAAATTAAATTTAAATTTTATTATATGTTAATGTAATTTATTTTTTCCAAGAAATTAGTAAATAAACAAGTTTAAATTAAATAAAATTTACAATTGCAACGTATAAATATATTTTAACCCGTGTGTCCGTACCTTATAAAATAAAAATTTAACTGAAATATGCCGTTAGTGAGTCACAACCACTAATTTATTAAAAGTGTTTGACGTTTATTTTAATTTTTTTAAAAATAATATATAATTGAATGGTTGTGATGCATTGATAATATAAATTTTTTTACACTTACGGTACCTAGCAATTAAACTCATAAAAGAATTAAAAATAAAATATTTCTTATACATAATGTTAAATATGTGTAGCTTGTTAAGATAAATGTGTAAGCAACTCATAAGGAGGAAATAAAAGGCTTTTTGATAGGATGGGTTTTCTTTTTTGTGAAATAAAAGGCTTAGAGTCCGGGCCTTAGAGTCCGGGCCCGGATGGGTTTTCTTTTTTGTTTATTAAGAAATGTTGGAGTTTCATCAAGGAGGATTTCTTGAATTACTTTCATTATTTTCATTCCGGTGGCTTTATCTCTAAGGCGGTAACTTCTTCCTTTTTGACTTTGATTCCAAAATCTTCTTCTCCGGTTTCTTTGGATGATTATAGGCCCATTTGTTTGGTGGGTTGTATGTACAAGGTGGTCTCCAAGATTTTGGCGGGTAGATTGAAAAAGGTTCTTCATTCCATTATTTCTTCTTGTCAAAGTGCTTTCGTCCCGAATAGGTTTCTTCTTGACGGGGTGATGATTGCTAATGAAGTGGTGGATTTTGCGAAGAAAGAGGGTAGAGGTTGTCTTCTTTTTAAGGTGGATTTTGAGAAGGCTTACGACAAGGTTTCTTGGAATTTTCTTAGATATATGTTAAAAAGAATGGGGTTCGGTGAAAAGTGGAGGAGGTGGATGGAAAGGTTAGTTTTTAATAGCAATATGTCCGTTTTGGTTAATGGGTGCCCGACGAAGGAATTTTGTGTTGAGAGAGGATTAAGACAAGGAGATCCTTTATCTCCCTTTCTCTTTGTTATTATTGCCGAAGGTCTTTCGGGTCTTGTTCGGAAGTCGGTTGCTAATGGGGATTTTAAAGGTGTGGATTTTGGTGGGAATTGTGGTGTCGATATCCTTCAATTTGCGGATGATACTTTATTAGTTGGTGAGGGAAGTTGGAATCAAGTTTGGGCGATTAAAGTGGTTTTGAAGGCGTTTGAGATGGTTTCGGGCCTTGGGATCAATTACCACAAGAGTAAGTTGATAGGGCTTAATGTGACGAGCAATTTTCTTCAAGCCGCCGCATATGTGCTTTCTTGCAAAGTGGAGGATAGTTCGTTTCTTTTCCTTGGGATTAATATTGGTTGTAATCCAAGGAAATACACTTCTTGGATGCCTCTCTTAACTAAGATTAAGAAGCGTCTTGCGGGGTGGAAGAACCGTTTTCTTAGCTTAGGGGGAAGAATAACCCTTTTAAGATCTATTTTAGGATCTCTTGCAATTTTCACCATGTCTTTTTACAAGATGCCTTTAAGGGTTGTCAAAGAGATTTCTCGCTTACAAAGTAATTTTCTATGGGGAGGAGTGGTGGAGGACAATAAAAGGCGTATCCATTGGGTTAGTTGGAGGAATGTTTGTTTACCGGTAGATTATGGTGGTCTTGCGTTAAAAAATATCTCCGACTTCAATTTGGCTCTTCTTAGCAAATGGAGGTGGAGAATACTAAAGGGAGAGAATTCGCTTTGGTATAACTTGTTGAAAGCGCGTTACGGGGATGTATCCTTGAAGACCTTTTGTGGAGGTAAGTCTCTTTTTCGTTCTCCTCTTAATTCTTCTCTGTTTTCTTCTTCTTCGTCTTCTTCTTCTTCTTCTTTTTGGTGGCAAGATTTACTTTCTATTGGTGATATTGGGGGGGAGGATCCTTTTTCCGCCCATTGTGTGTTTAAATTGGGAAATGGGTTTTCGACTCCGTTTTGGGAGGCTATATGGAGGAATGACAAGAGCTTAAAAGAGGAGTTCCCGGAATTATTTTCTCTCTCATCTTTGAAAAATGTTTCCGTAGCGTGTATGGGAGGGTGCCATAACAGTAATTGGGAATGGGGAGATTGTGGCATCTTGGATAATCATTTATCTAGTATTTTTTTGAGATCGAAGTGAGATTCTTTCCGGAATTCTTTGGTGGGGTTCGGCCCTCTTTCGGTTGGAAAGGATGAAGTCGGGTGGAAGTATTCGGGGGACGGTTTGTTTTCCGTGGCTTCTTGTTACCGGTTCTTTGTTAGTAAGTGGCTTCCTTTTGGACCTTTTGAGAAGTTTAATGAGGTGCTAACGTTAATTTGGAAGTTGGAAGTGCCGTTCAAAATCAAAGCTTTTGGATGGAGATTTTTTGTGAATAGGCTTCCTTTTAAGGATTTACTTTTGGTTAGAGGTATAGTTTTGTCTCCGGATAATTTAAAATGTGTTTTTTGTGGAATCGATCCGGAAAATCGGGAACACTCTTTTTTGAATTGCAAAGTGGTGGAGGTGGTTTGGAGGGATATTTCGGTTTGGATTGGGAAGCCTTGGAAGGTAATGGAAGAAGAGTGCAAAATGTGTTTCATGGATTGGTTTGTTTTTTGTAAAAAGAACAAAGTTAAAGCGGGTAAATTAGGAGTTGTGTGGTTAGCTACTTTGTGGATTCTTTGGATTAGTAGGAATGGAATTTGTTTCCGTAATGAAGTTTGGGATGTGAATAATACTATATGGAAGATTAAATCTTTGATTTGGAAATGGTCGTATATTGGAGAGATTACCCACCCCATTTGTAGCTTTTACGAGTTTAACAAGGATCCGTTGTTATTTCTCTCGTAAGTCTAAATGGTCTGTAATTTCTTTTTGGCGGGGTTTTCCCGTTTATGTGTAATCAGATATTGAGAACATTTAGTTCTCCGTTTTAATGAAATCTTGCTTACACAAAAAAAAAAAAAAACTCATAGCATAAAAAACAATCCTTACCACTGTTAGGGATTTAAAAATGAATATAAGTTTTTTTTGACAAAAAATAGATATAATTTATGAAAAATATTTAAACACAATTATTAATTAAAAAATAAAAATAAAATTATCTCTCCCCTCACAACCACCTATACTTTCAATTTAAAAATAAAATAAAATTTTAAATAAATTTAAATTCTTTCTCATCTTAGTATTTCTCTTAAATTATTTATTGGAGTAGTTCCTAAAATTATGGATTTATATTCATATTTATGCAAATATTTCTCATAAATTGTTTATTAAATTATTTTTAAAAAAATAGGTTATTTGATTCATAAGGAATCGTAGAATGATAAAAAAACAGAAAAGTTTAACCGGAATAAATTTATAAAGCGGTTACTCTGAAACTCAGTTGCCTAGCCTTCTTCTCTTTAGGATTTTGATACGACCGTCATGATGGCCAAAAAGACGCCGCCGCTTCTACGGAGGAAACAACCTCAACCAACCCTAACTTCACTGCATCTTCCGTTCCATCTGGTGGAACAAGAAATACTGTGTAAACTCCCTGTCAAACACCTCCTTCGACTCCGCTGCGTCTGTAAATCATGGAATTCTCTCATCTCCCGAGATTCCAACTTCGCCAACAACCACCTCCGCTTGTCAACCTCCCGCCATGACCGCCACCACCTCATCCTATCTTCACCTGAGTTCGTTCTATTTCATTCTCCAATCTCCTCTTTCTTCAGCTCCGCACACATTACTATGTCCATCTACTCTCTACGTGAGTCTCTTAACAAAAGAATACTATATGCTAATAGAGCTTCCACTTGTGACGGCATCATATGTTTTAAGATAGATAATTCTTCGGCTCTCTTGTGTAATCCTTCTATTCGAAAATTCAAAATATTGCCTCCTTTAGCATTTTCAGATGAAGGATACTTTCAAACCTTATATACCTTAGTGTATGATCGTTTCACAAATAATTATAAGATTATTGCGGTTTATACTAGTAGTAGAAAAAAAGAAGTCCATGTTCATACTTTGGGTACTGATTATTGGACAAGGATTCAAGACTATCCAGGTCCTAACCTCATTCGTGGGTCTAGATCGGGAACATTTGTGAATGACTCTCTTAATTGGTTGACACATGAATCTGATAGTTGCGCACAATACATTGTTTCTCTTGATTTGGAGAAAGAGTCCTATCAAAAGCTTTTGCTGCCCGTCTTTGATGTGCATTTCACAACTTCTTGTGTTGCTACCTTAGGGATATTGAGGGGTTGTTTGTCTCTCTTCTGTTACAGGGACATGTTTTGTGATGTTTGGATTATGAAGGAATATGGTAATCAAAAGTCTTGGACTAAATTGTTAACGGTTCCTCCCATGAGAGACTATCATTATTATAGCTATTCCGAGGTGTTTTATATTTCAAAGGATGATCAAGTGCTGATGGAGGTTATGAAGAGTGGGTACTTTACTTTGGTGGTTTATGATTCCATAAATAATATTTTTAAGATTCCTAATTTTCAAAATTATGCGATGACACCAGACGTCTATGTTGAGAGTTTGATATCACCTTTGTAGATGCTGTTCTATATGACGTAGATTACAGACTCGGCTGCAACCTTTAAGTTAACACATCATCCTGTTATTTATTTTAAGCTTAGTTTGATTACTAGTGACTTTATGGATTACTCTTAATTTATGGTGTATGGAGCATGTAACTTGAAAAATTGTTTTGTTATTTTTCATTTATTTGTTTGTTAGAGCTGTTAGTTTTGTCGCCGACCTTTACATTTTAATATAGTTAACAATCATTTAAATCTTCCGCCACATATAACAAATTTCTCTTATTATTTACTTACTATTCTCAATTTTATTTTCTATATCATCTGTTGATTTCTATATTTTGCTGCAAGAATCACATTATGTTTTGCCTCCTTTGTCTCAAACAAGCTTCATTCAGTATTTAGATAGATATGGAATATTTTGTGACAACAACTAAATCAATTTTGTTTTCTATATCATTTGTTGGTTTTTATATAATTATTTTCCAGCGACAATGCTTAGAGCGCAGTAATGTCACAAATGATAAATAATCCATGAATGAAGATAAAGAATATGACAGGTATAAGATGGATGACGTAGAAATGATTTGGCATTCAATTTTTCTCAAACTAAAGTTTGTGTTACCTTACTGCCCCCACAACATGATACTCATATAGCCGGCCTAAAATATGACAGGGTTCCTTAGCTGACAAGTTATTTCTCATATCTTACATAAACACAATTTCATGTCCCATAACTTTATCCCTGTCACCATGTTCACTTTATGATACATACTTTGTCAGGTAAAACTAGAAATTCAAGACGTCGTAAAAACAGATTCATTTGGAAAATACAATAATAGTGAATATGGACTGATGGATGCACATGGGAATGATTTAGTGATTCCCAATTCCAAAAACATTGGCGCCATCTTTTGAAATGCAATGTTTAGTGGTCCTCCCAATTTCTTCAAATTAAACAACACACAGTAAAAGCTATGATATCTATTCTAATCCAAACAGCAAATGGCCATGTCAGTCACACATGTGTTGATTGCAAACACTGATAGCCAAATGGGAATGTATATAGTGCTCTATCACTATGTTATGTTGTATAGAGTATAGTAATATTAATATCTCTTTACTTTTTGTTACATTTTCAAAAGAGAAAAGTTAAACAAGGTTGACATCACAAAGTTAAAAATAGCATCAGAAAAGCTTCATTCCACCTCACAATGCTTTAATTGAACAAACCTTGTTTTGTCATCAACCATGTAGCATTGTCCAATAGAACCATACTATCATTATTTAATTCCACCCATTTTTTAGAAATATGTCCAGATAAATGCATAGACATAAAAGCTAACACAAATCCTTCAACTAAACATGCAATCCTCAACTTTTGAATTATTTTCCTTTAGTCTTCTTCATGATGATTCCTAGCTGACTCGTCCTTTTAAAGCTAAACTTTCATCTTATTTTCTTTTAACCATATATATACCCCTTTACAATACAAGGATTCATCTACCAAAATTTACAAGAGCTTTCCAATACTTCTCACAAGCTAGTAGTCCTTTTCAAAGGCAAGAAACATCAAACAAAAATGAAAACCTCATTTCTTAATGAGTTACTTAATGGAATTTATATCTCCTCTATTTACCCAACCGGGAAGTCGTCAACAAGATACTTGCTTGATTCTTCTAGCATATACAACAAATCCATCACAAAATCAAAGCAAGGTATGAACAAACACACAGATAATAACAAATCAAAACTATATTTCAATAATGCTTCTTTCAAATTTAATTTCATTGATTCATTTTGATATTTTCAGGTAAATTCAATTCTGTTATGACAAAAATGAACATATTTGGGAGAAAGAGTGATGGTTTTGCACATGGAGTCCGAGAGCATGGTATGTACCCTTAGAAGACTGCAAATATTCTGTCATTCATAACAAAATTTGGCATGATTGGAAAATAGAATAAAGCTTCTTTAACTCTTCTTTCTCTTCTTTTTACGAGTGGTACAAGTTACCGCTTATTTGCTTTCCGAATTTGTAATTTGTTCGATTGGGTTGCACCCCTAGTGCGATTTCGTAATCAATTGCTTATTTAAAAAAAAAAAACTTATTGCTTGAAATTGTTTTCGTAAATTGCAGTAAGACTTGGACCAAAGATAACAGAAACGGTAAAAGGGAAATTAAAGTTGGGAGTAAGAATTCTTCAGGTTGGTGGAGTAGAGAAAGTGTTTATGCAACTTTTTAGTGTTAAAGATGGAGAGAAGCTATTGAAAGCTTCGCATTGCTACATATCAACCACATCAGGTCCTATAGCTGGCCTTCTCTACATATCAACTCACAAAGTTGCTTTTTGTAGTGACAAATCCATCAAGACCACTTCTCCCAAAGGAGAATTAATAAGAGTCCAATATAAGGTGATTTTCTTACTTTTTGTCGTACTTTCATGTCAATGCTCTCAATTTCGTTTACCTTTTCTTCACACTTTGTAAGTATGTAAGCTTTACTAACCTTAATTTGTTTACTACTTCAGGTCTCTATTCCACATGAAAAGATAGAGCAGGTCAACCAAAGTCAAAATGTGATGAAACCTTCAGAAAAGTACATAGAAATAGTCACCGTGGATGGTTTCGACTTTTGGTTTATGGGATTTTTTAATTACCGGAAAGCTTTAAGATATCTCCAGCAGGCTATCTCTCAATCTCATAGAGAGAAGTTGTAGAAATAGTCAAATTGTTTATCCTTACTGCTTCATCAATTATTTTTTGAAGTTGCAGAGGTTCCAAATATGCACAAATGTTCTACATCATTTTGTTAATAGAAAAAGATATCTGTTTTTTAAACTTTTGGTTCCATTCCACATTCTAACAGACAAAGTTGTTAAACTCAGCTTTAACAAAGTTAAACATCAGATACGTTTCGGGTAAATCTTCAATTACATTTAATATCATATGACAGAAACTAATTCGACTATGATTCATTTTAATAAATAATAGGGAGCTCCATTGGTCTCGTCTGTTACTTATTTTTCTATTAGCCATGTTAAGTGTTGTATTATATAGATTAAGGATAGATACTAAAAGTGATGGGGCTAATTTTAATTAGCATTTCTGTTGCTTCTGTATTAAGTTATCTGCTAATTAATTGTAATCTAGCTCAAACAGCTTATAGTATATAAGAACACCTCCCTAACTCTGCTAGGTGGGAGTTTTTTGCCGCAATTATTTTGGCTTGACCAATAAGTCTTATGTCCTCCATGTCGCTCGGCATTTTAAAGAAAAAACTTTTTCTGCAATTTATGCTTTTCTACAATACCTGATACTGATATTGCAGGGACTAACTATATTGGTCTCGTCTATTACTTCTTTATCTATCAACAATGATAAGATATTATGATAAAAAATATCTATTACAAGTGGTATAAGCTAGTGTGATTCACAATATGTTGTAATTGTTGGAACATATACTCACACAAATGGTAAACAATAAAGGTTCGAGTATGTGAAGAAGGAGAAAGTAAGAAAGAAGAGAGTTATATATATATATATATATATATATATATATATATATATATATATATATATATATATATATATATATATATATATATATATATATATATATATATATATATATATATATTTGAGGGTAAGAAATTATAATTTCATTCATTCTACATTACAAACATACTCTCATGGTATTTATACAACAACTGGTATAGAAAAGCATCAAGTCAAAAGCCAGAAAAGTAAAAAATTCGGGGCTGTAACCGATTAACACAAACTTGTAACCGGTTACAACAGACACAAAACGAAAAAATACTATCAGGTCTAACCGGTTACAGCAAACTCAAAAGCATTTCTTGTGCAACTTATTTGACTAATTTGATACAATTGTAACCAGCTACACTTCCGTGTTAACCGGTTACAGCACTTGAAATACTTAAAATTCTCTTAACACCTCACATTATTTCAAGTACTCCAAATCTTCCATGCCCATGCTCATCTTCAATCTTTTGAGCACATCATTTGTGACTCCCTTAGTCAACAAATCATCCAGAGCCTTTCAAGCCACTCTTTTTAATTAGAGATAATAGCTATTTTGCTTATCAGAATTATTTTTAATTATGTTTATTTTTTATTATTATTTTTAATGACGTGGTTGGCTTAGGTGATATTTTTTATTTTTTTATTTATTCTAATTCCATGTGAAAATTTTTATTATTATTTTATTGTTTGGTTGTTAAAATGTTAAATATGAAAGCTAAAATTTTTGTCTTTCATGAAAATTGAACACAAGACGTAATGGTTGCAAGGGGAGACACCTACCACTAACCTACTTACTTCTGTTGTTTAAAGTCTTTCATTAAATATATATTACAATAATTTCGGAAAAAAAAATTTACTAAATATTTATTACATATATAGCTATTATCCCATAAATATTTCAATACTTTATATTTATTTACTACTTAAACTATTTTTTTTCAATAGGCAATGGGATTAAAAGAGAGTATAAGGGATACTCTACCCAATAAAACGGAGAACCTCAACTACTCAAAACAAATGAGAGGATGAGTGCTCCACACAAAAAAACTACAATTGTTCACTAGTTTATAGCTAGCACATAACCAATTCCAAGAATTGAGAATGATCTCCGACATACATTCCGAAAAACTAAAGGACTCATTATTGAAAATTATCGCATTTCGCCTCTTCCAAATACACCACACTGTAGCTAACCAAATGACCGCTACAATATCCATTCGGACTAAGATTGTCACCTTCTCAACGGCAAAAGGAAAAACCTCTAACTCATCCAAAATAACCCCGCGACGGGTCCTATCCACTCTAAAACCTTTTTAGCATAAAAATTAGGCTACATTTGTACATTCTAACAACATGCAAGACATTGATTTCTCATCAAATCCCCAAAACCCCAATTTCATACAATTTTCCCAAAACCCAAAGTTATCTAACTAAGGACTCACCTTAGAAGGAGATGAAGATGATGATGGGACTGAGAGCAGAATAGAAGATGATCAGAGAATCAGGCTTGAACAGGTTCAGATGCATGCAAGGTTGAGTTGAGTTTGGACCAAGTTTTGGAGGCTTTTTCTTCTCTTCCTCTCTTCCCACGTTTTGTTCTTCTTCCTCTACTACAAATTCTGGTTTTTGGAAAGAAGGGAATGAGCAATCAAACATGTCCCAATTTCTATTTAAGAGTGAAAGTACCATAATTCCCCCCATTGTTACTAATTAGCCTAACTATTACATAAAGCCTACTAATAAAAGGTGTATTATATTTGTCTCACTAATCACATCACATTATCTTAGTGATAATAATTCGGACAATATAATATCGGGTATTACAAAGTGGATATAAATCTTAAGAAAATCTGATGAAACTTGAAGTAATTATAAATCTTAAAAAAATCTAATGAAATTTCAAGTGATTAGTCTTCAGAAAATCTAATGAAATTTGAAGTGAATATAAGTCTTAAGAAAATTGGTGAAAATTAAAGTGAATGTAATTCTTAACATAATCACATGAAATTTGAAGTGAATATAAATCTTAAGAAAATTTGATGAAATTTGAAGTAAATATAAATCATTAAAAAACTAATGAAATTTGAAGTGAACAGTCTTCAGAAAATCAAATGAAATTTGAAGTGAATATAAGTCTTAAGAAAACTGGTGAAAATTGAAGTGATCGTAATTCTTAAGATAATCACATGAAATATAAAGTGAATTTTTAAGTCTTCACAAAATCTGAAGAAATTTGAAGTGAATATAAATTTTAAAAAAATCTGATGAAATTTGAAGTGAATAGTCTTCAGAAAATCTGATGAAATTTGAAGTGAATATAAGTCTTAAGAAAACTGGTGAAAATGTAAGTGAACGTAATTCTTAACATAATCACATGAAATTTAAAGTGAATTGAAGTTTTCAAAAAATCTGAAGAAATTTGAAGTGAATATAAATCTTTAAAAAATCTGATGAAATTTGAAGTGAATAGTCTTTAGAAAATCTGATGAAATTTGAAGTTAATATAAGTCTTCAGAAAACTGGTGAAAATTGAAGTGAACGTAATTCTTAACATAATCACATGTGACACCATCTCCTATTTGAATACGTGAATTTACTTTACTCTGATTGGATCACATGATTATTTGTGGGGTATTTAGATAGAGGGTGTTACAATACGTCCCCAGGTTTGAAGGCTTCTCCAACCCGACAGGTATGGAAGTTTCCATGATTTTTTTTGACAATGGACCATAGAGCTCATCGTCCTCACTCTAGTATAATGATGAGGGAGAGTAATAGTTTCTTCCTCGTCGAGGACTATTGTCTCGATGGGGGATGTGTTCCTCGGGCGACCATTAGGTTTGAGTGAGGGAGAGTGACGGTTTCCTGGGCGATGATTGCCTCTGGTCTTCTTCGTGACCAAAGAAAGTCAATCTCTGCGAGGAGGAGTGCATTTGTGTTTCTTGATCAATGGAGTTCCTAGTTTTGCCGGAGCAAAACGACGGGTGAGATGTCAGGAAGAAGGGTTATGAGACTTTCCTCGTTGGTATCTCCGTAGAAGAGATCTCTACTAGGGTCATTTTCAAAGGCTTTAGTCTTGTTGTTCTACTGGAGGATCAGGGTGTTGGTTTGGTTAAGTGTTGCGAGCAGCGCAACCATAACAGGGTCAGTGTTTATCGGAATTGGAAGACTGCTGGTGCTTCTCGGATTATCTTGGATTTGCTTGTTCCCAAGAATTGGACGTCATCTTCCTCGGCTTCTATAGAGGAGGAAGACGTTGTGTAGCTGTCTCTATTCAATGGGATGCCTTCAAGGGGAGGAACCATTTTGTCATCTCCAGCCTTTTGAACACGGGAAATAATGATTTTGCCAGCAAAGTAGTTGTCGTTTTTATCAACCATTGTTGGGATCTTGGAATGTTGCTTTGATCTTTAAGTTTCGAGGAAAGATAGATGAGGAAAATAATTTTCCACAGACGGCGCCATTGATCTTAGTGATCAGAACTTGTAATATACTGATATATGCGTCTGTATGGTTGGAATCAAGGAGGAAGAAGGGTGTAATTGCAAGTCACTTCGATGCTCAAGTAAGTAAGGGTGCAAAGAGATACCAGGGAGAGTTTAGGGTTTTAGAAGTGGATATTGAATACCTGACTCTCACGAGTGTAAGGGTTTTATAATGCTCTCTTCGCTTGGCCATTGGTACTTTTTTTGAGCTTGGGTATTAGGTCCCCCAAAATAGGTAACTGTCTGGATTTCTGCGTGAAAGAAAGAACTGGGAGAGAGTGCTTGTTGTCCTGGGGAGGATGTCCACAACTAACTGTTGCAACAAACATAGGTGCACGAAACTAGCTGTTGTGACGGACAGAGACGGGGTCACGGGCAGTTGTGGACCTGTCGTTTCTAGGTTTATACATCCATGTGGCCAAAGCTGTCAAGCAGAAGGAAAGTGTGGCTTCTGCTGGTCGTGAGCTGATCGTGCCAACACCTTTGGGCCGCTTTAAAGCATGAGTAAATTGAGCCTTGCTTAGTCATTGGGTCAGTCCGAAATATTTACTATATATGCTGAATATTATCTTATCTGATCTTTTACATTTGTCCTCGTATTGCATCTTTATCTTGTCAAATATTTATTTTTTATTTTTTATTTTCATAATTGTCTTCATCAAAACAACATCTATCACGTGCAATTAGAATTTTGATATTAATAGATGAATTTAATTGAATGCTTTTATTGTTTTTTAGAGGAAATAACTAACATATAATAACTACTCTTTCCAGATATTTATATTAGCAAAAGCTCTTTTAAAAAATTCTTTTTAGTGTATCGAAATCATGTCAAATCTAAAAATATTAAAAATTTATCACATTTAGTTTTTTTCTAAATTCATTATATAATTACTATTTTTTGTTATGAAATAATTACTATATTTTACAATATATACCTTTTACTATAAAACTAAATGCATGCATTCAATGAATTTAAATTTTATAAAAAAGAGTTTTGAATAAAAAGTTTTAAACTATGTAACCTACTCAGATGAATATTGTAAGAAAAGTTATAAAGTATTGCTGCCCACTTCACATAACTGAAAATATGAAGCAGTAATATTTAAAACCCAGCTGATATTTTATTTGACTCATTTTCTCAAATTCAAAAATTTTGATTCATTCTGCCATTAACAATGCTCCAAAAGAAACAAGTTTATAACCCCTTCCTCACTCCTCAGCTATATCATTTTCTCTCTTAGCTTCAGTTTCATCTTCCTTTGTATCATCTTTCTTCTCAGCCTCAGTTTTGCTTTCCTCTTTATCATCATCATCATACTTGTTTTTGCCTTTTGCATGTGGACAGTGCAGTATGAGGGAGTCGTGGATCTCACTATAGGTATGTTGCATGTTACCGATCCAGCCGCTGACCTGCAAACATTAAAACAGTGAAACAAAGGAATCTATTATTGATCTCTAGGATTACATAAGATCCATTGGCACATGATTTTAATGACATATTTATATTTATATTTATATATACCTTGCGATAACGAAAGTGCAAGGCTTATAAAGCACTTGTTTTGAATCAGAGAGAATATGTGGAAAGCAAAATGAAGTGCAAGGCATAGGCTTGGACATGCAACCATCGAAAGTACATATGTTAGTGTATTTATCAACGACAACATCAGGTTCATCCTCGAATGGACTAAGACCAGTTTCAGTAACATATTGTATATGTTTGATCCTGACTTCTTCCATGAGATCCCAATACATACGTCTGTATTGTTTGGTAAGACGTTTGATGTTGCGAAGACGACGGCAGAGAAGCTCACGATGGGTAAGATGAGAGGCAGCAGTGGAGAGTGAGTCAGAGGTTCTGTTGACTATTGGATTTGGAGCATTGGGAGGAGACATTCTGCTGAGTGATTGAGTGCGCCGCAGCAGGCAGACACGAGAGAAAAGAGAGGGCACCAAGTAGGAGTTAGGCATGAAATGAATACTACAATCAAGCGCCTTTAAATACTTCAACTCATTATAATTCCGTGTCTATCTTTTTTTTTTTAATTACTATTTATCTCCTAGTAGATAAACTTAGAGAATGTGTGGGCCTCATGGGCCGGGTCACTAGCAATCAAACTAGGGTTTTCTAGAAATATTTTATTTTCACAAAAAATACACCATTTTGAGTAGTATATTTTTGTTACAAATATTAGTTATCTGTTGAGAGTTGTCCTAGTTTATACCAAGTTTAGATGAAGTCGATAGATGTGGGCTATGCAGCCAGATTATTAGGACTTATGGTTAGTTTAATTACACACTTTGTGTTGTTCTTAAATTGTGATCCTACAGTTTTTGAAGAAGATGTTAAAGAACCAAAGTAGAAAACATAAATGAATGAGCGATTGAGAAAAACAACACATGTGAGTTGCTTGATCTTTCACAAGAGCAAACAACTATTGGTCATAAGTGGATTTACAAGACAAAATTGAAAGAAGATGGATAAAGTGGCAAGTATAAAGCAAGGTTAGTTGCTAAAGGCTACAAGTAAGAGTTTGGGGTGGATTATACTGGAGTATTTATTACAATCATGGTTAAGGTTTTGACGAGTGCAAGGAAGAAGAAAGACTAATGGCGGGAAAACAAATTTGAATGAGTGTAATACAAATTCTCATTCTTGAATTGAAGAAATCAGATTACAATATATATAAATGAGATAAGTGGGCCTAATAAGAATACAAACCCGATAAGGCCCAAAAAGGCTAATTATTCTATAGTCTTAGTATCTAATACCCCCATAAGCTTGGAGGTAAATAGAATGAATGACAAGCTTAAGTAAATTTGAATGAAAAGGTGTTTTGTCCTTTTTATTCTTGATAAATAGGATTTCATTGATCAATCGAGATTATGATAAAAAGTTCCTTGATGCACTAATATTTTGTCCTTTTTATTCTTGATTTTCCGGGCTATCGAAGACTTGACGACGATTCAAGTTTTATTTAAATATGTTTGGAATGTAATAGTTAAATAGGATTTTTTTTAATTTCCGTCTTTACTTTCCGCATACCCCCTACAGGTGTTTATTGTAAATCCCCCATCCCTACACTTGTAATAGCGTAGGTCTTTACTTTCCGCACTTTAATTCCTGCACGATATATTGCGTGGTTAGTAAATAGGGAGTGGCAAGATCAAAATTAAATGTAGATCATTAACTCAAGATTAAATATCTGAATCTAACACATGATTGCTGCACACATTCACCTTTAGGGTACCCCTCTTGTTGCCTGTTGCCTTCGATTTCGATCAAATAGTCAAGTCCCTTCGAGCGTGGGGATACCTTAGCCTGCTGCCTACGAATTAAAATCACCATGTCCCTCCGATAAAATATCATAGTCCCTTGAGTTGCTTACGTTAAATATGATCTCGTCCCTCGATTAAATGGTTATAGTCCCTTCAGATGCTAAGGTATCCTTACTATTGCATAAATGACTATTATATCCTTCCCTTAGACTACCAACCCTCTTTATGGCAAGGGACAGTCTTATGGCAAACGATATCTCGATGACCCTTAACATCCAATTGAAAGACTTCCTGCCCTCTCATGGTATGGATAGACCCTTTCGCCCGAAAGACTTAAAGAACAAGAAAGACGAACTTAGGGTAGGTAGTTCTTAATTGCTTGCTCCATTCAAATCAAAATCAAATGCTTTTCACACCTCTCTTTCCAAAATAAATTCAAAACAAGGCTACGCTTATTTACAAGCTAAAGTCCTTAACGAAATCTTTTTACTATTCACACACGACACTTCAAACTTTTCAAACAAACAAACAAGTGAGCTAAGCAATTAAGAGCCCATGGATAACTGTAGCAACCTGCCTAAAAATTTCGATTTAGAGTCGCCACCTATTCTGAAGGGCGAATAGGAAACCCTACGCAGATAAGAGATTGAGGGTAAGTTATTATAATCAGGCTGAGGGAAGGTGTTAGGCACCCTCAGCCCTTTCCTAAAGGCTAATATATCAAAGATTAGGGTTGCATGGCAGGGTTTGTAAAGAAATGTGGCAAACAAGATTATAAGGACATGATTGAGATTTTGAAGAGGGGGACTCGCCTTGTTGCCAAGTGCCTACGTACCTCCTTAGGGAGGATCAGAGTCTACGTAGTTCGGGAAGGGTTGTACGCCATTTAGAGTTTGAATTTGATTTGATATGGTTTTTTAGAGGCTTTTTAGTTAGCCTATCGCAGTTTGTTTTGTCTTGTAATTTGAATGGATTTTAGAATTATTAGGGTTTGGGCGTACAACCCTGATTTGGCACAATTAACCGCAATGATCAATAGGTTTGATCACCATAGTTAAAAGATTAAGGATTTGCGTTGTTACCAATTCAAATCGATTAATTCGATTATCACTAATAACAACTTATTGTATTTTATAACTTTATGAATTTTATTTTTTATACTGCTACCTCTCATAATCGATTAGCACGACTACAAATAATAACAAGTTAAATTAAATAATGAGGCGAGATTAATCATCACAATCAATAAGATGATTGCAACCATTTAATCGAATTTAGTTTGATTTTTATTTTAATTAAATAGTATTTTAATTAAAATCATTGTTAACCATAGCGATCAATCGATTTAATCGGCACGAATAACAAATTGAGAATTTTTAATATAATCATTACATATTTATTTTATATAAAAAAATAATTATCATATAATTAATATATATTAAAAATAAGTATTTTAATTAAAATAAAACAAATGATTAAAATTTATTTTAGTTTTATTAAGGTTTTTTATTCAGTGTGGTAACCTTGAGGGTTTATGTTATAGGGGATCAGATCTTGAGCATTAGATCTGAGTTGATAGTGGCTGAAGGGTCAAATTTTGAGGGTGCATGGTGGAGTTTAAGATCCAAGACGCACTGGATCGTGAGTAGCACATATTAGAAAAAATATATGGGGAAGCTGGGTGTTGAACCCGCGCCCCCAGGGTCATTCAACGCTCTTACCAACCCAACCAGGATGTTCACGCGTTTAGAAAACGCCTTTATCACAACAAATACAAAAATCAAGAAAATAAATGGAAAAGCTCGCGCGCAGATTCAAACTACCCAGTAGTACAGAGACACGTCATCGTCTTCTCCACTTACCCTGCAAATTTCAGAAAAAAACAACTACGAAATAGCTACGGTTTTGGGTTCGTAGCAACTGCACTGAAAAATAGCGAATAGCTCACACATGAATATAAATCTTTCGCGACTCTATCATTCCCTTCGTCCCAATCACACGAGTTTGATGATACCCTCAATTAAATCTAATTTAGCCCCTAAGCAAAACCCCCAATTTGCAAACCCTAGAACTCGCGACGGTCATCAATGGCTAAACATGCATCAGGCGCGCAAAGTTCAAACAACCAACCCAGAAACGATCATAACAACCATATAAAGCATAATACACAAACAATTCAGCCTATAAATGCCACAATGATGCAAATCGATCGAAAGTTCAGAACAACTTACTTTGACAAATTGGAGATTGTTCTGGGGTTGTTGGTGTCGTGTAAGTATCCCAACAGCTTCAGAATGATCCAAGGAAACTATAGCAATGCTTGAATCCCTTTGAAAACCGCCCAATCTTTGAAATCGAATTTCACTTTTCTTGAAGATTTTTGTGTTCTTGCAAGTCTGCCTCTCTCTCAATTTTTCGTCCCCAACCCTTATGCCTCAGCCTCTATACTTATAGTGAATCAGATTAGGTTTAGAAAAGAGTCTCAAAAGCCTTTAAATCCAATCTTTCTTCTTTGAGAATTTTGATTTGTTTCTTGAATAAAAAGCTACTATTTTGGCCAAGATTTGATTTTATCCTTCCCTAATCCAATTACCACGAAATTAGTAATATATTTTGTCATTAACATTGATTGGAAATCAACAAAATATATTTCTAACAAAATATTTAATTTTCTTACTTATTTAAATCATAAAAATCAATTTTTAATGAAATAAATATATTAAAAATTAAATAATATGTTTAAATTTCGTGGCATCCTATTGTGGGCATGTTAATAACTTGTGGACCAAGTTTGCATAAAAATACTATGGGCCCTTTTGCAAAGTTTCTCCATTTGAACCCTCCTTTTTCATATTTGGTCCCTAAAAATTTCCTAACTTTGATCAAGCATATTTCCTTCAATATTTGAGCTATGAAGGAGTTCTAATACTTTTTATAAACCTCAAGAGGTCCTCTATAAGCCACTTTGGAACATATTTTTCATTTGAAGCTCTTATCTTAGTCATATTCTCTTTGGGAAAAAACTGCTTTTTGAAGGATGCCTGAAAATGACCTGTAATCTTTTGCTTTGTATCTCTTAAATGAAGCATTTCTAGCCTTGGCTTGTGAGACACAAAGTTATAGAGAATTCAATTTCCTTCAAAATAGGCTTTGAGTGGGGAATTTCTGATGTTCCATGTGAAAGTTATGCCCAGTCAAAGTTGGGTTGACTTTCTCCTAAGAAACCCTAATTTGAACCTTTTCATGTTTGTTCATTTCTGAGTTTCTGTTAATGGAATCATGATCAGTTCTTGATCAAATGATGGTTATGCACCCCATACTTGATGTTTACCCAATGGTTAAAGTTTGGATCATACCTTGATTATGATTGACCTTTCAATTTGGATCAGTTGACTGTGAATTATCTGAATTATGTGAATGAGCCATGCCTTGAGATTTGAACCTTGTTTTTTGTTGTAAGAAAAGTGTGGGAGGTAAATTTTGGGGTATGACAGCTGCCCCTATTTAATTACCTTGGATTGGGTGACAAGAGGGTGTGTAGACCTCGCGTCGTTCCGATCGAAGAGTTATTAAATACTGGAAGACCCTTAAATTTACCTTGAGTTTGGGTATGGATGAAGAGAAATGTCCTGCTAAAGCCTGAGTCTTACATAGCGAGGACCTTTGTTGGTTGTGTAATTGGCTTGCTATGGTCAGCAAGCCTCCGCAGTTTGTGAACCCCCACTTACTATAGTTCTAGTAAGTTTCCGTAGTTTGTGGACCCCAATAGGATTGCTTGCTATAATTCTAGCAAGTTCACCTGCACCGACAGGGTTATCTGCGAATGTTATCGCAGAATTTACCTGTACCACCAATAGGGTTATTCGCGAGAGTTATCGCGAAATTTACCTATGTTATCAGGGTTATCTACGAATGCTATCGCAGAATTTACCTGTACCACCAATAGGGTTATTCACGAGTGTCGTCGCGAAATTTACCTATATTATCAGGGTTATCTACGAATGCTATCGCAGAATTTACCTGTACCACCAATAGGGTTATTCACGAGTGTCGTCGCGAAATTTACCTATATTATCAGGGTTATCTACGAATGCTATCGCAGAATTTACCTGTACCACCAATAGGGTTATTCACGAATGTTATCGCGAAATTTACCTATATTATCAGGGTTATCTACGAATGCTATCGCAGAATTTACCTGTACCACCAATAGGGTTATTCACGACTGTCGTCGCGAAATTTACCTATATTATCAGGGTTATCTACGAATGCTATCGCAGAATTTACCTGTACCACCAATAGGGTTATTCACGACTGTCGTCGCGAAATTTACCTACATAGAATTTTGTTTTGCAAATGCGCATGCATCATGCTTATGTGTTATGCACATGCCCCTGTCGATTGTATAATGCGTATGTGTGAATGCTTACACATGTATATGTTGTATGTATACTGATGAATGTATGCGATGATGTATGTATGATAAACTCTGACACCGCATGTCCTTATCACTCATCTCCTTATCACCCATTGCCTTTGTTTAACCCCTTTTGAATTGTTTGTGAACTCTGGCTCAGTTCGTATTCGGATGACTTGCCGACCCCCCTTTTTTTTTGTGAAAGGATCAACCTGGGGTAACACCAATGCAAAGTGTGTGTAGCCTTCCGGAGATTTTGTCTTTTTGCTTTTGTGTTGCAAGTTTGCAAGTTTCTCATGTTAAATCCATGTTAAAGTTTATAAAAATAAATTACCCTTTGCAAATGGTACTGAAATTAGAAATGAAGCATAGTATGCAAAAAAGGAAATTTTATTGATATTGCCTTGAATTGGCGAGTGTACAGAAATGCGAAGAAAGAAAATGACAAATAGAAATGATATTAATACTGCCGTTGCTCTTTTTGTTTTCGAGGACCCCAATAATCCTTTGACTTCAGAAGTAGATGATTGCACGACCCCTTATCCTTCGTAGTTTGCCTTCGGCTTATGTCCGGTAATCCTGCTTTTGCTAGGCATAGTACTTCTTGACCGCGTCTGAGTTGATTGGGTGCGGTAGCTCATCCCCATCCATTGTAGTGAGGACTAATGCCCCTCCTGAGAACACCGTTTTTACAATGTAGGGACCTTCGTAGTTAGGTGTCCATTTTCCACGGGCGTCGAGTCGAGGTAACAGTATCTTCTTAAGGACAATGTCACCTTCTTTGTAGGTTCGAGGTCGGACCTTCTTATCGAACGCTTTTTTCATCCTTTTCTGATAGAGTTGTCCATGACACAAAGCTGTCAGTCGCTTTTCTTCAATGAGATTAAGCTGATCAAAACGAGTTTTTACCCATTCCGATTCTTCTAACTTTGTGTCAGCTATGACTCTTAGTGACGGGATCTCCACCTCGATTGGGAGGACAGCTTCCATACCGTAGACTAGGGAGAAGGGGGTTGCCCCTGTAGATGTACGCACCGAGGTTCTGTAACCGTGTAGGGCGAAGGGAAGCATTTCGTGCCAATCCTTGTATGTTTTCACCATCTTTTGTATTATTTTTTTGATATTTTTGTTTGCAGCTTCGACAGCGCCGTTCATTTTGGGCCTGTATGGTGAAGAATTGTGGTGTTCAATCTTGAACTCCTCGCACAGCTCCCTCATCATGTTATTGTTCAGATTCGACCCATTATCGGTGATAATCCTGCTTGGAACCCCATACCGACATATGATATTATGCTTGATGAACCGAGTGACTACTTGTCTCGTTACGTTGGTGTAAGAGGCAGCTTCGACCCATTTGGTGAAGTAGTCTATGGCAACCAATATAAATCGGTGTCCATTCGAAGCTTTAGGTTCTATCATCCCTATCATGTCGATTCCCCACATTGCAAATGGCCATGGTGAACTCAGAACGTTCAACGGGTTTGGTGGTACGTGCACCTTGTCAGCGTAGATCTGGCACTTGTGACAGGTCCTTGCATATTGGAAACAGTCGGCCTCCATTGTTAACCAGTAATACCCTGCTCGCAGTATTTTTCTAGCCATTGAATGTCCATTTGCATGAGTTCCGAAGGTTCCCTCATGTACCTCCCTGATAATCTCCTTGGCCTCGTTTTTATCTACACACCTCAACAACACTGAATCATAGTTCCTTTTGTACAGGATGCTTCCACTTAAGAAGAACTTGGATGCAAGTCTCCTCAATGTCTTTTTATCAATTGTCGAGGCATTCTCCGGGTATTCTTGTTTTTCCAAGTACTTTTTAATGTCGTGGTACCATGGTTTGTTGTCAGACTGCTCCTCAATCGTGAGACAATAGGCAGGTTCGTCAAAGTGTCTAACAGTTATCCGTGGTTCATGGTTTGGCCAGGTCACCTTGAACATAGAGGAGAGCGTTGCTAGCGCGTCGGCTATTTGATTTTCTTCCCTCGGGATATGAGTAAAAGTGATAGTATCAAATTCAGCCGTCAACTCCAGTATAAGGTCTCGGTATGGGATTAGTTTTGCATCTCGAGTGTCCCATTCTTTGTTGACTTGATGAATTACCAATGCTGAATCTCCGTATACATCAAGTAATTTAATCCTCAGATCGATCGCAGCTTCTAACCCCAATATACACGCTTCGTATTCTGCAATGTTGTTGGTGCAGTCGAAACATAGTCTTGCAGTGAAGGGTATGTGCCGGTCATCGGGGGATGTCAATACTGCCCCTATGCCATGTCCTAGTGCATTTGAGGCACCGTCGAACATGAGTTTCCATACCAAACCCGGTTCGGGTCCCTCGTCGGGTCCTGGTATTTCATAATCTCTTACTAGCATAATATCCTCATCGGGGAAGTCGAACTTCATAGACTGGTATTCGTCGAGGGGTTGGTGAGCAAGGTGCTCCGCCAGTACACTCCCTTTTATTGCTTTTTGAGTTACATACTGTATGTCGTATTCAGACAACAACATTTGCCACCTTGCAATTCTACCCGTGAGTGCCTGCTTTTCGAACACGTATTTTAAAGGATCCATCCTCGATATTAGCCATGTGGAATGGTTTAGCATATATTGCCTTAGACGTTTGGAGGCCCATGCTAGGGCACAACATGTCTTTTCCAATGGTGAATACCGAGATTCGCAATCCGTGAATTTCTTACTGAGGTAGTAGATAGCGTGTTCTTTCCTGCCTGTTTCATCTTGTTGCCCCAGTACACACCCCATAGACCTTTCGAGTACTGTGAGGTACATGATTAGTGGCCTTCCGGGTACGGGAGGTAAGAGTATAGGTGGTTCTTGCAAGTAGTTCTTTATGGTTTCGAAGGCTACTTGACAATCATCATTCCACTTGATAGGTTGATCCTTCCTGAGTAGTTTGAATATAGGCTCGCATGTAGCTGTTAGATGTGAAATGAACCTTGAGATGTAATTCAATCGGCCCAGGAAACCTCGCACCTCTTTTTCTGTTTTTGGAACGGGCATCGCTTGTATGGCTTTTACTTTATCAGGATCAACCTCTATACCTCGTTGGCTTACAATGAATCCCAACAGCTTTCCCGATCTTACACCAAACGTACACTTGTTCGGGTTTAACCTTAGCTTGTACTTCTTTAGACGTTCAAATAGCTTATGTAGATTTGTAATATGCTCTTCTTCTGTGCGAGACTTGGTAATCATATCATCTACATATACTTCGATCTCCTTATGAATCATATCATGAAAAAGTGTGACCATGGCTCTTTGATATGTTGCCCCTGCGTTTCGTAACCCAAAAGGCATTACTTTGTAGCAGAAAGTGCCCCAGGATGTCATGAAGGTTGTCTTTTCCATATCTTCGGGAGCCATCTTGATCTGATTATACCCAGAGAACCCATCCATGAAGGAAAACCACGAAGCTTGTGCTGTATTATCCACCAAGATATCTATATGCGGTAGTGGAAAATCGTCCTTTGGACTTGCTTTGTTCAGATCTCTGTAATCTACACACATGCGTACTTTCCCGTCTTTCTTAGGAACTGGCACTATGTTGGCAATCCAGGGTGGATAGTCAACTACAGCGAGAAACCCGGCGTCAAATTGTTTGAGCACCTCTTCCCTAATCTTACTATCCATATCTGGTCGAACCCTTCTGCGCTTTTGCCTGACCGGCGCACATCCTTCTTTGAGAGGTAACCTGTGTACCACGATATCCGTATCCAAACCCGGCATGTCACGGTATGACCAAGCAAAAATCTCTGCATACTCGTGGAGGAGCTTGATTAGCGTTGCTTTTACGTCCTTACCTAGCGTTGCCCCAATCTTAATGTTCTTGGGTTCTTTATCTGTTCCCAGGTTTATGATTTCAATGGCCTCTTGTGGAGGGAGCATGCTCTTGGATTCATTATCCACCAACCTTGACAACTCTTCCGGAGGTTCATCGTCTTCCTCATCCCCTTCTTCAACCTGATTAGCGAGAGCCTCGAGTTTGTATAGAGTCTCAGCAGTATTATTATCGGTGGTGTCAGAAGGTGATCTGCACATGTTTTATGTTTTGTTTTATTTTAGTATGCGGATGTGAACGTGCTTTGTTTGTGCAAGAAATTTATTTGTCGTTTTCAGAAATGGAAAAGGAATAAATGCAAGAAAAGACAATATTTTCAATACCAAAATGCAAAGACAATTTTATTAATAAACTTCGAACTTGAAAGTAAATGGGGCCCTTACAAACTCGCTCTATGCTTCGGGCGAGGCATGAGCGTTATTGTTTTTCTTTATTTAAAAAAGGGAAATAAAACACACAAAAGCAAATTACTTTGAAATGAAAACTATCTCCGGTATCTCCATGCTCGTCCAATTATGTAGTTGTTCCCCTGGTCTGATTTCTCGGATGAAGTTGGATGTCCCTTCTCGAGAATCCTTGTTGGACACCATAGCTACATGTTCATATCCGCCAGTTACAAAAGTTTGCATTATTGGGGGGAATGGTCGTTCCTCTTTCTTAATGCTTGTGACCTTGGTGAGTTGGTATCCTAACCCTGAGCGGTCTTTCTTCTCTGACACCTCTGGTAGCTTGCCCCATCCTTTAGCATCTGTGTCTTGCAGATCCTTCCATGATGTTACCGCCCTTCTTATCTTCTCCACTGGTAGTGTGATAGCAGTTGCAATTTCTAGAGCTTGAAATGCGGTACCCAATGCTTCGTCTCCAGCCTCAATGTATCTGTATGAGTTTAGATTGCTGACAAATATATCCTCCTCTCCATTGATAGTCACTATGGAGTTCCCATTCACAAACTTTAGTTTCTGATGGAGGGTGGACGTGACTGCCCCAGCTGCGTGAATCCAAGGACGTCCTAGTAGGCAGGTATAAGCTGGCTCAATTTCCATCACTTGGAAGTTGATGCAGAAGGTGTGAGGACCGATTATGACAGGAAGGTCTACTTCTCCAAACACCGGACTCTGTGATCCATCGAAAGCCTTAACCACCAGACGACTAGGTCTAACCACAAGTCCTTCCAAGGCTATCTTGTCAAGTGTTGCTTTTGGCATCACGTTTAAGGATGACCCTGTGTCAATCAGCACTCTAGCCAAATGAGCCTTCCCGCATTGCATGGAGATATGCAAGGCTTTGTTGTGTGACTTTCCTTGTAGGGGTAGCTCATTGTCATTGAAACCCAGGCATGCCCCAGCAGTTAGATTGGCCACCATTCCGTCAAATTGATTGACTGTGATGTCCTTAGTTACATGGGCAGCGTTTAGGATCTTCATCAAAGCGTCTCGATGTTTCTCAGAGTGTATCAATAGTGATAAGAGCGATATCTTAGATGGTGTCTGTTGCAATTGATCCACCACTCTATAATCACTCTTCTTAATCAGAGCGAGAAACTCCTCAGCATCTTTATTAGAAGTTTCTTTATCCTTAGGTTCAGCCTCGTCAATTGGTCTTGTGACAACTTGTTCTCCAGATTGTGTCAAGTTTCCACTAGACGTTGGTTGTACTTGCGCAGTTTTGAATATGCGCCCACTACGGGTCATACCTCCAGGTCCAACGATGCTTGATACTGCAGTATTAGTATCGGTCTCATATTCCCATGGTACCGCTTTCATCTTGTCCAAAGGATATGGTCCTCTGATTGGGATGATCTTGGTGCGTTCTTGCGTAGGTATCATTACTGGCGGTCTAGAGCATGGGATAATCAATGGTTTCCTTGCCCCTTGTGCAGGTATCATTAAAGGCTCGTTTCTTTCCACCATCGCCACATATTCCTCTTCGGGGTGTTCCTCCAATTGGATCAATCCTTGATCCATGAGTCTTTGCAAAGTGTCTTTGAAAGCTTCGTTATGTTCTAGGATAAACCCCTTTATAAGAAGATACCTCTTAAGTGCATCTATGGGGGAGTTCCGTTGTTGAACCAACTCTTGCTCATTGACAACTTCTATTGTATTGACTGCGCCTTCATGGTGTGGCATCGGATTTGTTTTCACATTGGGTTTGTCAAAGGCGATTGCCCCTGACTCAATCAGATCTTGGACTATGTGTCTAAAAGCCCAACATTTCTCCAGGGTATGTCCAGGAGAATTGGCGTGAAATTCACACCTTTCATTTGGCTTGTAGTTGGGTGTAACCTTGCCTGGAGGAAGAGGTGGCAGTGGCCTAACTTCTACCAAGGATTCATTTATTAAATATTTCAGAATTTCTTTCTTGGAAGTAGGTAGCGGATCGAATCTCCTTTGTCCTCCCTGAAATCGGTTTTGTTGTGGTGGATACGACATGGGAGGTCTGCTCTCCTGATGCCCTACAGCATTAGTCTCTCCTTCCTTCTTCTTTGTGAAGTTAGGGGTAGGCCTCTTCGCCTGATAGGAGTTAGATGATGCCCCTTGTATTTTCCCGCTCTTAATTCCGTCTTCTATTCTTTCACCAATAACCACTAAATCTGAAAACCCTGAGGACACACTCCCTACCATTTTGTCGTAGTATGGCCCTTGTAATGTAGCCATAAACATTTTTACGAGTTCTTTTTCCAACAGGGGAGGTTGGACTCGGGAGGCCATTTCCCTCCACCTCTGTGCATATTCCTTGAACGATTCCTCTTTCTTTTGTGACAAATTTTGGAGTTGCATCCGATCGGGTGCCATGTCCAAATTGTATTTATATTGCTTTAGGAACGTATTAGCAAGGTCGGTCCAGCTTCGGATGTGAGACTTCTCTAATTGCATATACCAGTCAACTGATGCTCCACTCAAGCTATCTTGGAAAAAATGCATCATCAACTTTTGATCATGAGCATAAGCAGCCATTTTTCGTACATACATGCGCAAGTGACTCTTCGGACAAGAGAGTCCCTTGTACTTTTCAAAGTCGGGTATCTTGAATTTATGAGGAATAGTCAAATCCGGCACCAAGCTCATTTCATAGGTATCCACATCAAAGACATCATATCCTTCCATTGCTTTCATCCTTTCTTCCAGCGCCTTGATTTGTTCACTCTCCTTGGAATTCTCCCCAGAATCAGCAGAGGTCAGCTTTGGTTGAGGGACTTGATCTGTGTCATTAGTGTCCCCATACTGTAGATCCAAGTAGTCCTCATCCCTAAGCGGATTGTTGATTGGAATGCGAACTGTGCGAGACGTCCCTTCTTTCTGAGTAGTAGGGATAAATCCTTCTTGAGAGGCCTCTCCCTCTTCATGGGTCGTAGTAACCCTTTTTGAGGAGTGAGCTTTTGCCTTGTGAGGGTCATGACCCTTAACATATCCTAACAATGGGTTGCCATCTTTAGGTATCTCTTCATACTGATCATGAACTTCCTTCGCTTTGTCTTGCTTATCTTTGAGGTCTTTCATGAAGCTCAGCACTTGGGCCATTCCTCCTTGGAGGTCTTCAACAGTACCTTTCAGCTGGGTCATTTCCTCACGAAGGGCGGCTTGATTCTGCTCTAGCTGTTCCATTGCTTTCTTCTTCTGAGCTCTGGTCTTGATTTGTGGTTGAGTTGCAATGGTGTGACTGGAGATGAAGATAGTTTTTTTTTGCTTTAATGTTTTGAAAAATAAATATGATATGCATGCTATGAATGATATGGTTATGCAATGCTTATGTCTTATCCACACTATTATAATACACACATATATATTTATATATTATTTTTGTTCCTCTTTTTTTTTATATATACATGTACATTTTTCTCTCTTTTTTTGCATATGTATTATGTATATATTTTTTTGCATATGTATTTACTATTATTTTTTCTTTTTGTACACGTATATACACATATGTTTTCTTTTTCTTTCTTTTTTTTTTAGAGAGGTAAATAAGGTTGGTGAATATTTATAGAAACAATGAGTAACGAAAAAGAAACACACTTTATTGAAAAGAAAATACTAATCCATTGTTGGTTCACAAAGAGGAAATTGAAATTAAACAAAAATACTCAAAATAAATTAAGTTAAAAGTACTTGAAACAAAAGCAACAAGGAAATAACATAAAGCTAAGAACGCCTTTGGATGTCTTCTTTGAACTTGTCCACCATGTTCCTACAAAGCTCCATAAACTCTTTGACGACTTTCGGAAGGATGATGGGAGATGATTCTGCTTTTTCCAAACTCTTTGGAATATCTTGAATTAAATCATTACACAAGAAGACTAGCTTATCATAATCATCGCGACATTTCTCATAGTCTTCAAGCATCTTAGGAACCATGCTCACATGCTCGTAAGCTGTAGAAACAATTGTGTATTGTCTTTTCCAATGGTCTCTTTCGTTCAAGGCCGCCTCGTGTATCTCTTTTTCTCTCATGAACACTTCCCGAAGTGATACCATAGCTTGAAATGCTCTTTCGTACTCACCGGTACGCTGTAAGAGTTCTTCTTCCGTGGTTAATCTTCTTGCGTGCTCTTGTTGTCCAGCATTGAGGGCTTCTTGAAGATCATATTTGAGATTCCTTATTTCATCCTCTTGATCTTTAGTCCTATCAGTTAATTCAAAGATTACAGCTTCCAGATTTTTCTCAGATTCTGCTTTGTCATGGGAAGCCTTCTCATAACGCCTTCTCCACCTTGCAATTTCCGTATTAGCTTGCTCCAACCTCTCATCATGAGCCTCTAAATTAAAGTTAGCACTTAAATACCCTTCAGTTGCACGCTTTCTTTTACTTCTTTGCCTATCATTTTCTTCTTTCATCGCTTGGAGTTCTTGATTTTTCTCTTTAAGGTCAAAGCGTAGTTGGCTCCTTTCATTAGTAAGTTGATGCAAATCAAGTTCTAATTTCTCTTTCTCCTTTCGGGACGCCTCTAGGGCAGCCCTAATTCCTTCTATCTCTTCGATGGATAAAGGAACAGGATCAGGAGGATCAGGCTTGTAGGCGGGATCCACAACAAAAGGGAGCAATACTTTCTTAACTCTTTCTCGAACCCATGTGGTGTAAGGTTCCTTTGCAATCGCATTCTTTGGCCCAAAATCTCTTCTATGAACACTACTCCAAGCTTGAATTACCTTCTTCCATGTCCTTGGTTCACCTTTCCCATTATCATGCAAAATCAATTCTTTTGTACGTTGCTCGGAAGGTTCTTTATCCATGGAATGACCCAATTGACGTAGTGCTAAATTAGGATTATAATTAATACAACCAAGAGTTCCTATTAATGGCACATTGTTGAATTCTCCACATTTATAAATAATCTTGTCTGAATTCAATTTTCTTGCATACCATAGAATAGAGTCCGCTTTAAGAGCCCTTAATTTTTGAGACCAATCGTTCCTAGTTAATTCTTTGATAAAGCAACTAGCTTTGTAGAGATGGGAAGTCAACCAAGAATAAAGCAAATGAACGCAACAAACTAGCACTCCTCTCTTTCTTTCATACCTCATATGAATAGCATAGTAAATGTTAGCGAGGATAGTCGGAGTTGGATCTTTGTCAAAAAGCCTAAAAGAAGTGAAAGCATGAATAGCGGTAGGATCAACATAGTCAATATTCTTTGGCAATAAAACAACACCAAAAACCAAGAGAGCTAACACATGTCCACAAATGTCCCATTGTTTCTTTTGAGCAAACATTAATGCTTGATTTTCTAAATAAGATCTTTTGAACCCATGCACTTCTCCCTCAGTTTTATAATGAACTTTTAGTTCTGCAGCGGACATTCCCAAAGCTTTCTCTAAATCTGAAAAGTCAACTTCTTTACCCACACCAGTATAGAATTCCTTTTTTATTTTTGAGAAACCCAATATAGCATCCATCTCTTCTATGGTAGGTGCTAACTGAAAATCCTGGAAAGTAAAACATCTCAAAGGCGGATCATAGAATTGTACCAAGGCGGTGATAGCTTCTTCTTGCACTTTTACCCTTAGCAAATCCAAGATATTACCATAGCGAATCTCAAACCTATCCAAAGCACCGGATGGCAATTTTTCTTTGATGATCTTCAATTTCTTAATGTCTGGAGTAGAAACAGTAAAGTGCACGATTGTCTTCTTCGTACTCATCCTTCCTACACATTCACCAACAAAATACATTTTACCAAATATATATACATATATATGTGTATTATTGTTTTTATTTGTGGATAAGACATGATGAAAAATGCAAATGATTAGATGATGCATGCAAACACATAACAACAAAAAAAATAAAAAAAAAATAATTAAGCAAAAAAACATGATATTTCAAAGAACCCAAGTTCATAGGTTCGACGTAGGGGGCTCTTGGGAGCCAACCTTTATATGGGGATTCTAAAAGGTCTCATGGGGTCGTTCGTAGCCTCCGAGACTTTTTCGTCTCTTCGGATTTTGGAACAACTCATTTTATCCATGAGGTTCGAATTTTTGGGTAGGTTCCCGGAGAGATCAGCTAAGTATCCAGTCCAGCCCTCCACAAAGTCTAGCTTCGTTTCGGACCTTTCCAAACACCTAACCCACTCCGAGTGGAGTTATCAGTGAGATTCGTAAGGCGATTCATGTCCCCTTTTGGTCTCAAAGTTAACTCCCACGCTTAAGGTTTAACCGACATAAAAATAGAGCAAATATATAAAAATAAAAGCAGATATTTTCAGGCAGATAAAAAACATAAAACAAATAAACACATAAATAATTTAATGTTTATTAAAAGATAAACCTCCCCCCAAACCCTAAATGTGGCAATTTGCCAACCCTAAAATGCGCCACAAACCCTAAACCACAAACCACGAGCCATAAACCTAAACCCACTCAAGCCTTAGGAGCATAATAATTCACTAAAAGTGTGTCCCCAGCAGAGTCGCCAGCTGTAGCAACCTGCCTAAAAATTTCGATTTAGAGTCGCCACCTATTCTGAAGGGCGAATAGGAAACCCTACGCAGATAAGAGATTGAGGGTAAGTTATTATAATCAGGCTGAGGGAAGGTGTTAGGCACCCTCAGCCCTTTCCTAAAGGCTAATATATCAAAGATTAGGGTTGCATGGCAGGGTTTGTAAAGAAATGTGGCAAACAAGATTATAAGGACATGATTGAGATTTTGAAGAGGGGGACTCGCCTTGTTGCCAAGTGCCTACGTACCTCCTTAGGGAGGATCAGAGTCTACGTAGTTCGGGAAGGGTTGTACGCCATTTAGAGTTTGAATTTGATTTGATATGGTTTTTTAGAGGCTTTTTAGTTAGCCTATCGCAGTTTGTTTTGTCTTGTAATTTGAATGGATTTTAGAATTATTAGGGTTTGGGCGTACAACCCTGATTTGGCACAATTAACCGCAATGATCAATAGGTTTGATCACCATAGTTAAAAGATTAAGGATTTGCGTTGTTACCAATTCAAATCGATTAATTCGATTATCACTAATAACAACTTATTGTATTTTATAACTTTATGAATTTTATTTTTTATACTGCTACCTCTCATAATCGATTAGCACGACTACAAATAATAACAAGTTAAATTAAATAATGAGGCGAGATTAATCATCACAATCAATAAGATGATTGCAACCATTTAATCGAATTTAGTTTGATTTTTATTTTAATTAAATAGTATTTTAATTAAAATCATTGTTAACCATAGCGATCAATCGATTTAATCGGCACGAATAACAAATTGAGAATTTTTAATATAATCATTACATATTTATTTTATATAAAAAAATAATTATCATATAATTAATATATATTAAAAATAAGTATTTTAATTAAAATAAAACAAATGATTAAAATTTATTTTAGTTTTATTAAGGTTTTTTATTCAGTGTGGTAACCTTGAGGGTTTATGTTATAGGGGATCAGATCTTGAGCATTAGATCTGAGTTGATAGTGGCTGAAGGGTCAAATTTTGAGGGTGCATGGTGGAGTTTAAGATCCAAGACGCACTGGATCGTGAGTAGCACATATTAGAAAAAATATATGGGGAAGCTGGGTGTTGAACCCGCGCCCCCAGGGTCATTCAACGCTCTTACCAACCCAACCAGGATGTTCACGCGTTTAGAAAACGCCTTTATCACAACAAATACAAAAATCAAGAAAATAAATGGAAAAGCTCGCGCGCAGATTCAAACTACCCAGTAGTACAGAGACACGTCATCGTCTTCTCCACTTACCCTGCAAATTTCAGAAAAAAACAACTACGAAATAGCTACGGTTTTGGGTTCGTAGCAACTGCACTGAAAAATAGCGAATAGCTCACACATGAATATAAATCTTTCGCGACTCTATCATTCCCTTCGTCCCAATCACACGAGTTTGATGATACCCTCAATTAAATCTAATTTAGCCCCTAAGCAAAACCCCCAATTTGCAAACCCTAGAACTCGCGACGGTCATCAATGGCTAAACATGCATCAGGCGCGCAAAGTTCAAACAACCAACCCAGAAACGATCATAACAACCATATAAAGCATAATACACAAACAATTCAGCCTATAAATGCCACAATGATGCAAATCGATCGAAAGTTCAGAACAACTTACTTTGACAAATTGGAGATTGTTCTGGGGTTGTTGGTGTCGTGTAAGTATCCCAACAGCTTCAGAATGATCCAAGGAAACTATAGCAATGCTTGAATCCCTTTGAAAACCGCCCAATCTTTGAAACCGAATTTCACTTTTCTTGAAGATTTTTGTGTTCTTGCAAGTCTGCCTCTCTCTCAATTTTTCGTCCCCAACCCTTATGCCTCAGCCTCTATACTTATAGTGAATCAGATTAGGTTTAGAAAAGAGTCTCAAAAGCCTTTAAATCCAATCTTTCTTCTTTGAGAATTTTGATTTGTTTCTTGAATAAAAAGCTACTATTTTGGCCAAGATTTGATTTTATCCTTCCCTAATCCAATTACCACGAAATTAGTAATATATTTTGTCATTAACATTGATTGGAAATCAACAAAATATATTTCTAACAAAATATTTAATTTTCTTACTTATTTAAATCATAAAAATCAATTTTTAATGAAATAAATATATTAAAAATTAAATAATATGTTTAAATTTCGTGGCATCCTATTGTGGGCATGTTAATAACTTGTGGACCAAGTTTGCATAAAAATACTATGGGCCCTTTTGCAAAGTTTCTCCATTTGAACCCTCCTTTTTCATATTTGGTCCCTAAAAATTTCCTAACTTTGATCAAGCATATTTCCTTCAATATTTGAGCTATGAAGGAGTTCTAATACTTTTTATAAACCTCAAGAGGTCCTCTATAAGCCACTTTGGAACATATTTTTCATTTGAAGCTCTTATCTTAGTCATATTCTCTTTGGGAAAAAACTGCTTTTTGAAGGATGCCTGAAAATGACCTGTAATCTTTTGCTTTGTATCTCTTAAATGAAGCATTTCTAGCCTTGGCTTGTGAGACACAAAGTTATAGAGAATTCAATTTCCTTCAAAATAGGCTTTGAGTGGGGAATTTCTGATGTTCCATGTGAAAGTTATGCCCAGTCAAAGTTGGGTTGACTTTCTCCTAAGAAACCCTAATTTGAACCTTTTCATGTTTGTTCATTTCTGAGTTTCTGTTAATGGAATCATGATCAGTTCTTGATCAAATGATGGTTATGCACCCCATACTTGATGTTTACCCAATGGTTAAAGTTTGGATCATACCTTGATTATGATTGACCTTTCAATTTGGATCAGTTGACTGTGAATTATCTGAATTATGTGAATGAGCCATGCCTTGAGATTTGAACCTTGTTTTTTGTTGTAAGAAAAGTGTGGGAGGTAAATTTTGGGGTATGACAATAACCATGGATGCAAAGGGTGCTTTACACCTTCCCTTTGTATAACCTACCCCCCGAACTCAAAATCTTACAAAGGTCTTTCCTGTTCTTTTAGCCTTTCCTAATTGGATAAAATAAAAGTCGGTGGCGACTCTTGCTATCCGCAACATTTCTTTAAAAGTCTGTTCACCGTATTACAGAACTGGCGACTCTGCTGGGGATGCTTTCGAATAAAAGAGGGGTTACCTTAGAGCTAGGATCACTTTAAATTTGTTTGACTTGTTTGCTTTATCTTTAAAGGCCGTTTTGGGTATTCTGCTGTGTGAAAGATCCTACACCCGGATCTAGTGTACCTTAGGTATGTGGCAAGAGACTAGGGAGGCTGTACGACATGTATCATTATGGTTGAACTGGTGGCCACCGTTAGTGCGACGCTTTGGTTTGTCCTGATGGCCCTTGAATATGATCGAGGAGACATTTGGCTACCACGAGGTGTCATAAGCACTAATTCGCCCTTAGAACCTTAGTTGAACTTGACTTTGGCCTATAGGAAGTAGAGAGATAGCTGGATTTGGATTCCTGACTGAAGCCGGTTGATACTCGATGCTACACTAATTAAGATTGGACTCTAGGGATGCTTTTGGCTGGCCGATCGAGTGCCATGTTGAGACAATGCCCGCGAGAAAGATCAGGGATATGAGCACCATAGAACCCGGTTATTATCCTAGGAAAGGTTGAACCAAATAAACTTCAGTGGGGAGGGTACTTACCTACGAACTTCATGCAAGCCCCTAAACCTAAGGACACTTGTGTGACTTGCTTGTGTGTGTTACTAACCCTTTGGTTTTTTTGCAGGATTTCCTTGCAAGACTTGTTTGTCCTTATCACCTTACGTTTTTCCTGATGCATTGCATCCGCATTGAAGGATAGAAAAACACTTAGAAAGGGGGGGTTTGAATAAGTGTAGCTTTAAAAACTTGACAGATAAAAATAAATTGCACAGTTATTTTTATCCTGGTTCGTTGTTAACTAAACTACTCCAGTCCACCCCCGCAGAGATGATTTACCTCAACTGAGGATTTAATCCACTAATCGCACGGATTACAATGGTTCTCCACTTAGTCAGCAACTAAGTCTTCCAGAGTCTTCTGATCACACACTGATCACTCCAGGAACAACTGCTTAGATACCCTCTAAGACTTTCTAGAGTATTCTGATCCACACGATCACTCTAGTTACAACCTGCTTAGATAACCTCTAAGACTTCCTAGAGTATTCTGATCCACACGATCACTCTAGTTCCTTACAACTTAATGTAATCAATTCTAAGAGTATTACAATTGCTTCTTAAAAGCTATAATCACAAACTGTGATATTTCTCTTAACGTTTAAGCTTAATCTCACTAATATATTACAACAGCAATGTAGTGAGCTTTGATGAAGATGAAGATTCTGAGCTTTGAATAGAACAGAGTTTCAGCAAGTTAATATGAGTTGTTTTGTTCAGGATCGTTAACCTTGCTTCTCATCAGAACTTCATATTTATAGGCGTTGGAGAAGATGACCGTTGAGTGCATTTAATGCTTTGCGTGTTCCGTACAGCATCGCATTTAATGTTATGCGCTTTTGTCAACTACCTCGAGCCTTGTTCACGCTGTGTCTACTGACGTTGCCTATAATAGCTTTTAACGTTCCTTTTGTCAGTCAGCGTAGCTTGCCACTTGTACTTCCTTCTGATCTGATGTTTGTGAATACAACGTTTGAATATCATCAGAGTCAAACAGCTTGGTGCAAAGCATCTTCTGATCTTCTGACCTTGAAGTGCTTCTGAGCGTGATACCATCAGAACTTCAGTGCTTCTGATCTCATGTTCTTCTGATGCTTCCATAGACCCATGTTCTGATTCTGCTTCGACCATCTTCTGATGTCTTGCCAGACCATGTTCTGATGTTGCATGCTGAACCCTTTGAGACAAAGCTTCTGAGCGCTGAATTATGCATACTCTTTATATATTTCCTGAAAAGGAAATTGCATTGGATTAGAGTACCATATTATCTTAAGCAAAATTCATATTATTGTTATCATCAAAACTAAGATAATTGATCAGAACAAATCTTGTTCTAACAATCTCCCCCTTTTTGATGATGACAAAAACATATATAAATGATATGAATTTGCGATCAGAAAGAGCAGACGGCAAAAGACAAATTACACAGCTATAGCATAAGCATATGAATATGTCTCCCCCTGAGATTAACAATCTCCCCCTGAGATAAATACTCGAAGAACTTTAATAAAAGACTTCCCTGATTATTTCGGTAGAGACGATCACATAAGCTTCTGTCTTCAGAGAATTCATAGCTTCTGACTTCTGCTTCCATTGGACAGCTTCAGAACTAGAATTTCTTTAGATCCCTAGAACACTCACAGCTTCTGATTCCTGCTTCCATCTAGGACAGCTTCAGAACTTGAATTTCTTTGATCTTCAGAACATTCACAGCTTCTGATTTCTGCTTCCATTTAGGACAGCTTCAGAACTTGAATTTCTTTGATCTTCAGAACATTCACAGCTTCTGATTTCTGCTTCCATTTAGGACAGCTTCAGAACTTGAGTTTTCTAGATCTTTAGAACATTCACAGCTTCTGATTTCTGCTTCCCTCAGATAGCTTCAGAGCTTGAATTTCTACCAACATCACTTCATGCTAGATTTGTATCAGAACATTGTTGAATGTACCAGAGCATCATCAGAGCATCTCTACATCCTAAAATGTTACAGAACAAAAACTAAACGACAAAAGTCAGCATGAACGAGTCAGAACATAAAATGTATATTCGAACACATGATATGTATTAGAGCCATATAGGCTAAAATAATGTATCAGAGCAAATAGAATTTTGTCAGAGCAAATAGACAATTATGGATCAAATTCTATTATCAGTGCTTCTGATTTCTGAAGCTTGACAGCACTCAGCTTGCTTCAGTTTCCATGAGTTTATTCTTTTTACAGAATAACACTTCTTATGGTTTTGCTTCTTGTGTTTGCTTTGAAGATTCTCTTCACTTCTTTATACCTGCAAAACACTTAAACCATATAGAACTTGCAGTTCTTGTTAGTAAAA
The DNA here is from genome assembly GCF_029867415.1 of Vicia villosa. NCBI lineage: Eukaryota > Viridiplantae > Streptophyta > Magnoliopsida > Fabales > Fabaceae > Vicia > Vicia villosa. The sequence goes on along the minus strand of NW_026705199.1, from coordinate 676,570 downwards.
GCAACTGATTAAATCAAATCATTTATCATATATTTCTCCCCTTTTTTGTCATATCATCAAAAAACAAAAAAGATTCAGAGACAAACCAAACGAAACACACGGAGGAAGAAGATGATTTCATTGAAGTTGAAACAGCAGGTACAGAAGTACATGAAGATAAGTAAGATCAGATGCACAAAGACAGATGCAACGAAAAGAAAGAAACAACACAGACTCAATCTAAGATGGCCCTAGCCTTGACAAGATCTTGGCCAGCATCTCTTGAACCTCATTGTTGTGTCCATCTTGCCTCACCATGAAAGCTCTATACTCAGCATTGAGTGAGCTTTGCTCATCCTGTCTCTTCTGAATTTCTTCCAGAGTCCTTGCAAGACGAGAAGATTCATCAGAAGAAGCTTCAACGCTTTCAACCACAGGAATAGCAACTTGATCTGTAGCTTCCATGGATAGATCATTTGCAGGGATTTCCTCAACAGGATCTGATTCAGCAACATGATCTTCAGCATCTGCTTCTTGCATAGAAGCATCTCCATATTCTGCAGCAGGAATTTCCGAGTCTCCATTCTCAAGTGCCTGAAGAATGGCAGCTAGATTCCTGGGAGCAGAAGGACCTTCAACTTCTGGTGGGTCAACAACTTCTGGAATGACCAAGCTTGGGTCTTTCTCAGAAGGGTTTTCCCTCAGATAGTCAAAGAGAGTCTTGAAGTCTCCGAGCATAACAGGATAATCAGGAATAAAGATAACAATATCCCTGCATGGATTTGCTTCCATTTCAGCAGCCAGTCTTAATTGTTCCATCTCATCCAAGAAGGGCTTCTCTTCCAACAGATGTCTTCCTTTGAGACTAGCAAACCAGAAGTCTTCATAATTCCTTAGAATTCCACGAGGTCGTGGGGCAGCAGCTACACAAGCTTCCTGAAGTTCTAAAAACAGAGCATCTGATTCTCTGCGAAAGATCCTCCAGTAGTTCCGCATAGCAACATCATTCAATCCAGAACTTTCAGCAATTCTGAGAGTATCAAAGATACTTCTGAGATTCCTCTTTATGTTTTCAAAAACTACACCAATAGGATATACAGGGCGGAATTTTATTTGGGTTTTTGAAAAGGCAGGGTTGGAAGTGAAGTACGGATGAGGTTCTCTATCCAACCTATAAGAAGATTCTGCTTCAGTATCAGAATCTAACACTACCACTTCAGCTTCAGGACGAGGCTTGGGAGTGTAGTTGCAATCACGGAGCACCTGCTCATGTGATGCAGAGGTTGGAAGAGGAGAATCACAAAGATTGTTTTGAGAGGTGGAGGGAGTATGTTCAAGGGTGGCATTGAGAGAAGGTTGAGATGGAAAGAGAGTTTGAAGGGGTGGTATATCCAGAACAGGATTTATGGTAGGTGGAGAGGAAGGAATGGTTATAGGAGAAGATGGAGGTGTAAGAACATGGACAAAGACAGGTGATTCTGATGTGGCTTTTTCTGGTTCAGGTGTAGGGACAACCTCTATTGGTGCAACTTCTGAACGAACAGCAGGAACAGAATCAGGTTCAGAAATGCATATACCTTTGGAACCTCTCAGAAAAGCTTTGGCCACATCCTCAGTCTTCTTCTGCTTCTTACTCTTCGGCTCTTCAATAATCTTTGCTTTGCCGCTAGCGATTTCTTTCCTTCTGACATATGCCAGAACTTCTGGTTGATTCTCAGCCTCTTGAGAGACATTTTCTTCATCAGACTCTTGAAGAATCATCTTCCTTTTTCTTGTTTTCTTCTTCTCAACAGCTTCTTTCCCTTTCTTCTCAAACTCATCAGAGACAGACTTAGCAACCTTTGCAATGACCTCTTTAGAAACATCTTGTTTCTTAGAGACAGCAGAAGGATAATCGTGCTTTCTTTTAGTCCTTTCTTCCTTCTTCTTATTTATTTTCATTGGAGCACCCTTCTCTTGATTTTTGAGATATTTATTTTCTTCTTGTGATAACAGATACCTAGTTTTGACTACAGGTACCTCACAGTTGAAGAAAGTTTCAAACTCAGCAAGAACAGGTGCTCTTCTGATTCTTGTATCAGTAAGAGGTTGAGGAGTCTTACTGATAGTCTTAATTACTTTCATCTTCTTCAAAGTGAATGCATTCAGACAAGCCCCAGATGTGACAGCAAGGTCTTTCACAATACCTTAAGATTCCAAACTTTCAACAATCTTTGAATGCACCAAAAGATTTGAAATAATCCTTCCAAAAGGAATGATTGTTCCACCTTTTTCTCTGAAAGCGTTTCTGGAATCCTTTACTGCTTTCCACAAGTGGTTGAAGATGATGTAGATCGCATCAACCTTCTTCCTAGTGGCAATGCAATAAAGAATATACTTTTGCTCATTACTGATGAAATCCGAAGCATGTGTTGCTTTCCTATGGTAGAAACACCCAAGAATGATCTTTGTCCAGATTTTGTAGACATCTCTCAAATCCTTGACGCTTTTTGTTTTCTTGACATTTGGATAGAGAGTGGATAGAACATCTTCCCAAACTGCCCTTTGATCAATCTCAAAAGCCCCTTCAGGGTTTTTCAGATCAAACATCACTCTTAGGATGTTTTCAGTAATAACAACAAACTTTCCATGGACGAAAGAAAGTATTGATTTTGGAGCAACCACAGCATGTGCCCAGAACTCCTTGACAAGATCCGGATAAACTGGGCCAACGAACTCAGCAAACAACGAGGTCCATCCTTGAAAGATGATGTCTTCTTTAAGATGAAATCCATGTTCTTCAAGGTTGTCAAAATCAACAATAAGTTCACATAGAACTTCTAATTTGTCCTTGGGAATAGAACATGCAACAACAGGAGTAAGTTGCAAAGTTTCTTCTTGGAGATGGTGAGGAACAGATGAATCAGCATTTTGGGATGAGAAGGCAGCCATGGATGCAGAATGAACAAAACGAACAAGAGAAGCGAACTGGGTTTTTGATTAGGGTTTTAGAAAACGGCTAAGAACTTTTCAAACGAGAGAATGCAAGAAGAAAAAGAGACAAGGGAGCGAAAAAGATGTATGATATGATTTGAAAATAATATAAGGAGACGAATATAAAATAGAGAATGAAAAAGAATAAATAAACAAAATGAATAGTTTCAGAATTAAAAGAAATCATTTTCATTAAATGACGAGTGACGTGAGGAGAGAGATCGTGGTAAAAGAAATGATTTAAAACAGTTACCTAGGTCGGCGTCTTTTCAACTGCACGCTTCGTACTGACCGTAGAGACACGTGTTCATCATCAGATAATGGATGACAGGTGTGAAATATTCAATAGGCTTTACGCCTTCTGATTCCAATCACTGCTTCTGAATTGATCAGGTTTCTCTTCTGGAAACACTCCTTCTGAAGTGTGCTGATATAAATCTGAATGATCTTCTGATCCATTACTTCTGATATACACAGCTTCTGGAGATTCACTTCTTTGTTCTGCAGCTTCTGATGAGACAAAACTGTATCTGCAGAAATTCTTAAGCTGCTTTGTTTCATCAGAAACAAGTTTATCATCAAACCAGATATTTATTGATTCGTCCACAATCAATGTTTCAATATTGTATATTCTGTAGCATTTAGAGCATTCAGAATACTCAAGAACGAAACATCATTGCTATAGAAACAAACAAAACATATGGTTCCAAGACTAATAAACTTTCTTTTCTGATCTCCTACGAACATAGTTTCTTCAACAGATTTAAGTACCAGAACTTGGAAGACAGTCCTTCTTCCCTTCAAGTGTTGAGACCAACTTGAGTCCAGGTGACATGTCATGTTGACTTTTATCTTCTTTGTCGCCAAGAGAATCTGCAAAAGAAATAGTCTTTTTCTTTGGTACCCACATCTTCTTGGGTCCTTTCTTGTTAGATTTTCTCAAGTTCTGATTGAACTTGGGTTTAACATTGTAAGCAATAGGAGGAACAACATGATAATTTTTAATGTGAGTTTCATGATATTTCCTAGGTTGTGTCACATGCTTTTTGGTGTGTGTTATGTGAAAACTTTGAGCATGTGAAGTGTTCCTAATATCATGGGAGTGGCCATACTTGAACTGATCATACAATGGCTTGTATGTGAATTTCATTTCATCAACAGGTTCAAGTTTGTATGGGGTTTTACCCTCAAAACCAATGCCGACTCTTTTGTTTCCAGACACAGCATATATCATAGAAGCTAGCTGACTTCTGCCAATACTTCTAGATAAGAACTTCCTGAAACTTAAATCATATTCTTTCAGAATATGGTTTAGACTAGGAGTGGATTTTTCTGAATCAGAAGGAGATCCAACATTATTGGATAATTTTAAAAGTTTTTCTTTTAATTCAGAATTCTCCAACTCAAGCTTCTTTGTTTCAAATTCAAATAGCTTTTTCAGCTCTTTGTATTTGAGACTAATCTGAGACTTGAATTCCAGAAGTTCAGTTAGACCGGAAACTAACTCATCTCTAGTAAGTTCAGAAAATACCTCTTCAGAATCTGATTCTGATGTAGATTCTGATCCGTCATCTTCTGTCGCCATCAGCGCACAGTTAGCCTGCTCATCTTCAGAGTCTGAATCATCTTCTGACTCATCCCCGGTTGCCATAAGACCTTTCTTCTTATGAAACTTCTTCTTGGGATTTTCCTTCTGAAGTTTTGGACATTCATTCTTGAAGTGTCCAGGCTCATTGCATTCATAGCACATGACCTTCTTCTTGTCAAATCTTCTGTCATCAGAAGATTCTCCACGTTCAAATTTCTTTGAACTTTTGACGCCTCTGAACTTCCTTTGCTTGTTCTTCCAGAGTTGATTTAGCCTTCTGGAGATCAAGGACAGTTCATCTTCTTCTTCAGATTCTGATTCTTCAGGATCTTCTTCTCTAGCCTGAAAAGCGTTAGTGCATTTCTTGATATTGGATTTTAATGCAATAGACTTACCTTTCTTTTGAGGCTCATTTGCGTCCAGCTCTATTTCATGGCTTCTCAAGGCACTGATAAGCTCTTCTAGAGAAACTTCATTCAGATTCTTTGCAATCTTGAATGCAGTCACCATAGGACCCCATCTTCTGGGTAAGCTTCTGATGATCTTCTTTACGTGATCAGCCTTGGTGTATCCCTTGTCAAGAACTCTCAATCCAGCAGTAAGAGTTTGAAATCTTGAAAACATCTTTTCAATGTCTTCATCATCCTCCATCTTGAAGGCTTCATACTTCTGGATTAAAGCGAGAGCTTTAGTCTCCTTGACTTGAGCATTTCCTTCATGAGTCATTTTCAAGGACTCATATATGTCATAGGCCGTTTCCCTGTTAGATATCTTCTCATACTCAGCATGAGAGATAGCATTCAGCAAAACAGTTCTGCATTTATGATGATTCCTGAAAAGCTTCTTCTGATCATCATTCATTTCTTGCCTTGTCAGCTTTACGCCACTGGCATTTACTGGATGTTTGTAACCATCCATCAGAAGATCCCATAGATCACCATCTAGACCAAGAAAGTAACTTTCCAGTTTATCTTTCCAGTATTCAAAGTTTTCACCATCAAATACCGGCAGTCTAGTATAACCATTGTTACCGTTGTGTTGCTCAGCAGAGCCAGATGTAGATGCAGGTGTAGACTTTGCAGTTTCATCAGCCATCTTTTACTGAAGCGTTTTTCTCTTCCTGAATCTTTTCTAAACACGGTTAAGTGCTTGCACCTTAGAACCGGCGCTCTGATACCAATTGAAGGATAGAAAAACACTTAGAAAGGGGGGGTTTGAATAAGTGTAGCTTTAAAAACTTGACAGATAAAAATAAATTGCACAGTTATTTTTATCCTGGTTCGTTGTTAACTAAACTACTCCAGTCCACCCCCGCAGAGATGATTTACCTCAACTGAGGATTTAATCCACTAATCGCACGGATTACAATGGTTCTCCACTTAGTCAGCAACTAAGTCTTCCAGAGTCTTCTGATCACACACTGATCACTCCAGGAACAACTGCTTAGATACCCTCTAAGACTTTCTAGAGTATTCTAATCCACACGATCACTCTAGTTACAACCTGCTTAGATAACCTCTAAGACTTCCTAGAGTATTCTGATCCACACGATCACTCTAGTTCCTTACAACTTAATGTAATCAATTCTAAGAGTATTACAATTGCTTCTTAAAAGCTATAATCACAAACTGTGATATTTCTCTTAACGTTTAAGCTTAATCTCACTAATATATTACAACAGCAATGTAGTGAGCTTTGATGAAGATGAAGATTCTGAGCTTTTAATAGAACAGAGTTTCAGCAAGTTAATATGAGTTGTTTTGTTCAGGATCGTTAACCTTGCTTCTCATCAGAACTTCATATTTATAGGCGTTGGAGAAGATGACCGTTGAGTGCATTTAATGCTTTGCGTGTTCCGTACAGCATCGCATTTAATGTTATGCGCTTTTGTCAACTACCTCGAGCCTTGTTCACGCTGTGTCTACTGACGTTGCCTATAATAGCTTTTAACGTTCCTTTTGTCAGTCAGCGTAGCTTGCCACTTGTACTTCCTTCTGATCTGATGTTTGTGAATACAACGTTTGAATATCATCAGAGTCAAACAGCTTGGTGCAAAGCATCTTCTGATCTTCTGACCTTGAAGTGCTTCTGAGCGTGATACCATCAGAACTTCAGTGCTTCTGATCTCATGTTCTTCTGATGCTTCCATAGACCCATGTTCTGATTCTGCTTCGACCATCTTCTGATGTCTTGCCAGACCATGTTCTGATGTTGCATGCTGAACCCTTTGAGACAAAGCTTCTGAGCGCTGAATTATGCATACTCTTTATATATTTCCTGAAAAGGAAATTGCATTGGATTAGAGTACCATATTATCTTAAGCAAAATTCATATTATTGTTATCATCAAAACTAAGATAATTGATCAGAACAAATCTTGTTCTAACACGCATAACATCATGACATCATGACATCATAACATTGCACGCTTACTAACCCTTTCAAGGATCTTAGAGATTTAGGACGCACAATTTCAGGTACTTTTATCAAGGACCGAATTCCTAATCAAGGGGAAAGAGGATTTATTTTCCTCCGGCCACATACCTTCCAGATTCAGAGACTCAGTACCTATCAAGGGGCAAGAGGATTTATTTTCCTCTAGCCATATACCTTCAGATTCAGAAGTATCCCGAATCAGAGGCGACGAACCACTCGATATGGTGAGCTTGATTCTCAAAGAAGGACGTTCAAGGACGAAAGCCAAGATCCTTCAGACGAAGTTGTGACTGATTCAATGTCTAAATGTCGCAAACTAAATTTCCTAAAGATCCTTGAAAACATTGCATCTGCATTCATAACATCGCATAACAGGTTTCCATAACAGATCTCTCATCTTCTCTCGGTGTTTATTTCAGCACAAATGGATCTCGAGCAATCAGTCAAAGACCTTCAGGCGCAGAACGCCCAATTCCAAGCTTTGATTATGAATTTTTCCAAGGGGCAAGACGAGCTGAAAACCCTGTTGACCAAGAAGGAGAAGAAGTCAAGAAGATCTGTGGGTGTCCTTAATATGGGAAGAAGATTCCGAGGCCCACTTAAGAAAGTTGAAGAAGTCAAGGTTTCCAAAGAGGATGACGATGAACAAAAGGACGATGCTAGTGTCAAAACTGATGCGAAAAGCAACCACGATTCTGTCAAGCACTCTGAGGAAGAAGAGGACTACTACTATGAGGACGAACATCTTGATGAAAAATACAAGCTGCTGGAAGAACGTATGAAAGCCATGGAAATCCGGAAGGTACCTGGGTTAGATTTTGAGGAACTATGACTCATCTCTGGAGTTGTTATCCCTCCGAAGTTCAAGACTCCCACCTTTGCTAAATACGATGGGGTCTCTTGTCCTAAACTGCACTTGAAATCCTATGTGAGGAAGATTCAGCCTCATACTGCTGATAAGAAGTTGTGGATCCACTTCTTCCAAGAGAGCTTATCTGGAACTCAACTCGAATGGTACTATCAACTGGGGAACATGTCGAGAATGGCATCCGAAGCGGTAAGATTCAAGCTGCTATGCTGACGATGTACAGGCATTGTTTCAATTCCTAAACAGTGGAGATATAAGGATGTTAATCCCTTGCCAACCCCTTTGAGCCTATGAAGTAGAAGTTTTCTTTCTCATACAGATTAAAACCCTTAATCATAACCTGGGGCAGGGTAGTTACTCAGTTAACTCAATTATACTAGCCGTTGTTTACGCAAATAATGATGGGTTACCGTGATAATTAAGTCAGGCAGTCAATATCTATCAAAAAGAAAAAGAAAAATTGTTAAGTCAAAACCTATGAAGGAGACTTATCAAAGGTCAAAACATCCCGCTGACTTTAATCTCAAAATAAACAGTTCAGGCAAAAATTAGGGATAAAAAAATAAGGTCAAAAAGAGATTGCTAAAAATCCTCGACAAAAGAAAATATTACAAAAATAAAATATTACAAAAAGGGATGACCGCCTGTCCAAATAAACTGTCGGTGCTTTAATCATCATCAAATGGCAATGTTACGACTTCAAGCTCTGCTAAAGCTTAAACGCAAAGTTAACTGAGCATATGATCGAAGAACATCACGAAGATTAGGATGGGTATAAATAAAATTTTGAGCCTAAAAATCCTTTTTTCTAAAAACCATGAACCAAGCCACGTTACAACCCTTGAAAGTCCTAACTGAAGCGTGGTTAGTTCGAAAGCATACTGTCACACAAAAGGTATCCCGACTCCTTAAGGTCTGCCATAAATGCTAAGTTGATATCTTGTTTTTACAAACATCACGTTTTTACAAATATCACGCTTTTACGTCTCAGGTTTTAATGTTTTTCAAAAACTCAAGACAGACATACGCACTGCATCTCATGAATTCATTATTAAACATATTTTGCTACATAATTTCGAATGTCAGCATCAGGAAGAATTTGCACATGGTACAACTAATGACTGAAAGTTATCCCGACGGACAAAACCACTTCAGAAGCAATGACTCTTATGAATACAAGGGGCATGACATGGTTTACCCAATCAACCTGGGGCAGTCAGGTCAAGATACCAAGAATCTCTCAAGATTCCAAGAATCTCTCAAGATTCCAAACAACCAGGGGCATACACCCAAGTGGATCTGCAATTACTTCCTAATCAGCATGGGGCATCATCCTAAGTCTATGATTACTGCGGGCATGTCACCCATGGTACACATCTCATAAAGTCCCTGCGAGGTAAATCTTTCCAAAAGTCCCTACTAGCAGGGGAAAATCTATGCAAGTCCAGTTTGACATCTTGATCAATACTCAGTGGTGTGTCCTAATCAATATAAGTCCAGGAATAGCAAGAGCTATAAATCACTGGGGGCGATATTCGAAGCATTCATGCCTTCCCACAAAGCCGGTTTCACGGGAACATATCCCCACAGAGTAATCATAAAGAAGACATCTTCAAATGTTCTCGTCCCAACAAAGACTTAGTTCCCCAACGGAGTTTACATCTTCGACATTGTCGGTTCCCTGACACTTTTTCTCTTCTCCAAACAGGGTTATTCATCTCTCTTATCCCCAGTCAGAGTACATCAAGATCAATCATTCAAATCGCTTTCATCCCTAAGCAAAAATCATAAATCTCCAGTTGAGCATCTTCAAGACAAGATCAGACAACAAAATCACAAGGACATAGAGATTTATTTTCTCAAGCAAGACAACATAAATCATATTCACATATCATATGTCATAAACATATTCATACATTGCATACATTACCTCATAATGAATTCATACATAACACGCAAGTTTCTCAATTATTTTGAGAGACTCGTCGCATAATACATGCATCATGACATTACATAAAGACTAACTTTACCTTTTTCAGGATACAAGTACAAGCAGATGAACAAAATCTCCAATTTTCAAAGATCTAATTCAGTTACTACGAACGGTACTGACACGGTCAACTCTCAAAGATCTAACTCCATCATCACGAACGGTGTAGACACGATCATCCTTCCAAGACACGGTCATCTTCTGAGATCTAATTCAGTTACTACGAACGGTGCTGACACGATCAAAGAAAGAGACAGATTTAATCATGACACTCAATTCAGAAAAGACCACGACAATGGAGTCACCGTGAATGATCATGACAACTGAGTCACGACAATGAAGTCACGACAACTGAGTCACGATAATGGAATCACGACAACTGAGTCACGATAATGGAATCACGACAACGAAGTCACGACAACTGAGTCACGATAATGGAATCACGACAACTGAGTTACGATAATGGAATCACGACAACTGAGTCACGATAATGGAATCACGACAACGAAGTCACGACAATCGAGTCACGATAATGGAATCACGACAACTGAGTCACGATAATGGAATCACGACAACTGAGTCACGATAATGGAATCACGAAAATGAAGTCACGACAATGAAGTCACGACAATTGAGTCACATATCTAATCTCGGCATTCAATTCAGAAACAATCATGGCAATGAAGTCACGATGATGAAGTCACGGCAATCGAGTCACGACAATACGACAATGGAGTCATGACAATAGAGTCACTACAATTAATTCACTTCACACTCCTAACATCCAGATGGCATCTGTAAGCCCATCTCCGATAAACTTCCTGTCAACGCCCAGAGGGCATCTTTAAACCCATCTCCAACACACACTTCTCAATACTTCAAGCTCAGATATAGTCTAACGTACGACTTATTCTGACTTTCGTATTTATCCAGATCAAATGGCGTCTTTAAGCCCATATCCGAAAAGTCCCTTCATCATCAGCACGGGCAAATTTCTTGGTATTCTAGTGTTCAATCCTCTTCTACCTTCAGATTCCGACAGGCACACAAGCCAATCTACATCCTCAGGTATAAGAAGATTGAACAGGGGAAGCTGTCATACCCCAACATTTGCCCATCACATTTCAAAATATCTTGACTCAAGCAGTCTCCTCAGGATCATATGATATCCAATTGCAAGCATGATTCACTCTCCTCCTAAACAATAAGGACCAAAACTAGGGTTTTGTTTCTTTCCAAGAAAATTCAAGTTCTAAGACCTCAAATTAATCCCATGGCCTCTCATGTGATTTAAAGAACCTCTATGCCAAGTTTCAAGTCCTGATTCAAAAGATTGCTCACTCAATGGCCCAAACGATCAATAATCGACTAGTTGACCTAAAAGTCAAACTATGGTCAAACCACAGTCAAAACTTCTGATTTTTGGTCAATATCCTCATTATGAAGTATCATTCACCATTTGATCAAGTATTGATCATGACTCATCAAGGAAAGCTCCAAAATCATCAAAAACCTAAGTTCCTAAATTAGGGTTTTTAAGGAGAAAGTCAACCCAACTTTGACCAGCCATAACTTTCACATGGAACATCAGAAATTTCCTATCCAAAGCTCAATTTGAAGGAAATTGAATTCTCTACAACTTTGACTCTCACATGCCAAGGCTAAAAATGCACCATTTGAGAGATATGAGCCAAAACATTACGAGTCATTTCAAAAGTCAACCAAAAGTCATCTTTTTCAAAAGAAGCATACATGAACATGGAAGACTCTATTGAGATGAAACCAAAAATGTCATTTAGAGGACTCTTTTAGCTTTCTAAAAAGTATAAGAATACCTCCATATGATTAAAAATGAGAGAGATATGATTGGCGCAAGTTGGTCAATTTTCAAGAAAAGGGCAAAAACTTAATTAGCAAATTTCCAACTTTTTGAGTATTGGGCTTTTATTATTGAGGTACCCACTTGAGTTTAAGCCCAAGGAGAGTTTGTTGGCCAAATACTAATTATTTTATGAATTTATTTCATTCATATTTGATTTTATTCAAATAAATTCAAATAAAATCATCAAAATAATTATATAATTGGTGCATTAAACTTTTTATTTGATTCAATACAACCAAATCTCATCCAAGGGCCATGATTAAAAAGAAAATATGCATGAATTAGAATTGGAACAAAATTAGAAAGTTTGCATATCAAATTTCAATCAAATCTCATTCACTTGAATCATTTGATTTTTTCCAAGTTTGTTAACCTAAATTCATCCATTATATATTCCCCATCATTCAGACTCAAGCATGGACGAAAACCCTAGCCCCATAGCCGTTCCAAAAACCTTCAAAGTTCTCAAGAAACTAGGGCTCACGAGTTTGGAGAAAGCAGCCACTTTCAATTCCAAAAAACCTCTTCAATCTCTTCCTGAGGCGATTTAGAGTAAGTATGAACCAATACATGGTCTCCATGATCCATTAAACACCATATCACGTATGTTCATATTCATGAAATTTTTGTGGTTTTTGTTTTTCATCATGCCATGCGATTTTATTTAACATAATGCTTTTAATGTGCTTATGGTGAAGTTTAGAACAGGATTTATGTGTAATACGGGAGCGTTGATCCTTGAATAGAGGAATACCATGGCTAGGGCTTATGAAAGCAAAGCTTTCATTTTCATGCCTACAAGCATTTTCAGACTAAACCGACCTCACCATCGAGTTCGTAGCAATCGATTTAGTGGATCTGGGCGTCTTTGAGTCTCGTTTAACACGTTTTTGTATAAGTTCTGATTTTCGCAGGTATGGCCATAGGAAAATCCGCAGCAAAAGGCCCAGGTAAATTCGCAGCCAACGTTGGTAGGGATGATGAATAGTGTGGTGGACTTGTTGGCCACGCGTGCTGCATATTCATTGGCTGGTCAGCGTTTCAATCGCCTTTCTCCTCCTCTGATTGGACGGTCAACTATTGCGTGGGCCCGGTTTAATTTTCTTTCCGCTCAGCGTTGATTTTGATACTTATTCTTTGTTCTTTGTTATTCTAACAGCAATACAACTCAGCACAACTGGTAACGATTGGATGCCAATAACCAGGGGGACCTGGGTTTGATCCCAGAATCTCCAAGTTTATTTTTTCTTTCATCTAATTCCAAAAGTCCCCAGATCTAGTGCTGCCGACCACACGCGTGTACAATGCACCTCCTGCGATCAGACCATTGGATTTCCTAGGAATCCAGATCAGACGGACACAAAGATTGCAGTACATCATACACCTCCAGGCCACGTATACACAGGATCCAAAGCTAAGTTTATATTATTTTATATATATATATATATATATATATATATATATATATATATATATATGTAATTACTTAATTTCATTTTTCTAAAACTATTTTCTTTACTAACTATTAGTTTAATTTTCTTTTTTCTTATATTAACTAAATGATGTTTTAGTATAATTATTTTCAATCGAAAACTCTTTTTAATCGAAAAATTGTTTTTTAGATTTAAAAATTAATAGTTTTGTACATATTTTTTATCGGTTACATAATTAATTTAAAACATCAAAATTAACCTTTTTCGCACATACTCTTAAACCAACCATTTAAGTTGGATTTCATTGATCAATCGAGATTATGATAAATAGTTCCTTGATGCACTAATATTTTGTCCTTTTTATTCTTGATTTTCAAGGCTATCGAAGACTTGACGACGATTTAAGTTTTATTTAAATATGTTTGGAATGTAATAATTAAATAGGATTTTTTTGATTTCCGTCTTTACTTTCCGCATACCCCCTACAGGTGTTTATTTTAAATCCCCCATCCCTACACTTGTAATAGCGTAGGTCTTTACTTTCCGCACTTTAATTCCTGCACGATATATTGCGTGGTTAGTAAATAGGGAGTGGCAAGATCAAAATTAAATGTAGATCACTAACTCAAGATTAAATATCTGAATCTAACACGTGATTGCTGCACACACTCACCTTTAGGGTACCCCTCCTGTTACCTGTTGCCTTCGATTTCGATCAAATAGTCAAGTCCCTTCGAGCGTGGGGATACCTTAGCCTGCTGCCTACGAATTAAAATCACCATGTCCCTCCGATAAAATATCATAGTCCCTTGAGTTGCTTACGTTAAATATGATCTCGTCCCTCGATTAAATGGTGATAGTCCCTTCGGATGCTAAGGTATCCTTATTGTTGCCTAAATGACAATTATATCCTTCCCTTAGACTACCAACCCTCTTTATGGCAAGGGACAGTCTTATGGCGAACGATATCTCGATGACCCTTAACATCCAATTGAAAGACTTCCTACCCTCTCATGGTATGGATAGACCCTTTCGCCCGAAAGACTTAAAGAACAAGAAAGACGAACTTAGGGTAGGTAGTTCTTAATTGCTTGCTCCATTCAAATTAAAATCAAATGCTTTTCACACCTCTCTTTCCAAAATAAATTCAAAACAAGGCTACGCTTATTTACAAGCTAAAGTCCTTAACAAAATCTTTTTACTATTCACACAAGACACTTCAAACTTTTCAAACAAACAAACAAGTGAGCTAAGCAATTAAGAGCCCATGGATAACCATGGATGCAAAGGGTGCTTTACACCTTCCCTTTGTATAACCTACCCCCCGAACTCAAAATCTTACAAAGGTCTTTCCTGTTCTTTTAGCCTTTCCTAATTGGATAAAATAAAAGTCGGTGGCGACTCTTGCTATCCGCAACATTTCTTTAAAAGTCAGTTCACCGTATTACCGAACTGGCGACTCTGCTGGGGATGCTTTCGAATAAAAGAGGGGTTACCTTAGAGCTAGGATCACTTTAAATTTGTTTGACTTGTTTGCTTTATCTTTAAAGGCTGTTTTGGGTATTCTGCTGTGTGAAAGATCCTACACCCGGATCTAGTGTACCTTAGGTATGTGGCAAGAGACTAGGGAGGCTGTACGACATGTATCATTATGGTTGAACTGGTGGCCACCGTTAGTGCGACGCTTTGGTTTGTCCTGATGGCCCTTGAATATGATCGAGGAGACATTTGGCTACCACGTGGTGTCATAAGCACTAATTCGCCCTTAGAACCTTAGTTGAACTTGACTTTGGCCTATAGGAAGTAGAGAGATAGCTGGATTTGGATTCCTGACTGAAGCTGGTTGATACTCGATGCTACACTAATTGAGATTGGACTCTAGGGATGCTTTTGGCTGGCCGATCGAGTGCCATGTTGAGACAATGCCCGCGAGAAAGATCAGGGATATGAGCACCATAGAACCCGGTTATTATCCTAAGACAGGTTGAACCAACTAAACTTCAGTGGGGAGGGTACTTACCTACGAACTTCATGCAAGCCCCTAAACCTAAGGACACTTGTGTGACTTGCTTGTGTGTGTTACTAACCCTTTGGTTTCTTTGCAGGATTTCCTTGCAGGACTTGTTTGTCCTTATCACCTTACGTTTTTCCTGATGCATTGCATCCGCATAACATCATGACATCATGACATCATAACATTGCACGCTTACTAACCCTTTCAAGGATCTTAGAGATTTAGGGCGCACAATTTCAGGTACTCTTATCAAGGACCGAATTCCTAATCAAGGGGAAAGAGGATTTATTTTCCTCTAGCCATATACCTTCAGATTCAGAAGTATCCCGAATCAGAGGCGACGACCCACTCGATATGGTGAGCTTGATTCTCAAAGAAGGACGTTCAAGGACGAAAGCCAAGATCCTTCAGATGAAGTTGTGACTGATTCAATGTCTAAATGTCGCAAACTAAATTTCCTAAAGATCCTTGAAAACATTGCATCTGCATTCATAACATCGCATAACAGGTTTCCATAACAGATCTCTCATCTTCTCTCGCTGTTTATTTCAGCACAAATGGATCTCGAGCAATCAGTCAAAGACCTTCAGGCGCAAACGCCCAATTCCAAGCTTTGATTATGAATTTTTCCAAGGGGCAAGACGAGCTGAAAACCCTGTTGACCAAGAAGGAGAAGAAGTCAAGAAGATCTGTGGGTGTCCTTAATATGGGAAGAAGATTCCGAGGCCCACTTAAGAAAGTTGAAGAAGTCAAGGTTTCCAAAGAGGATGACGATGAACAAAAGGACGATGCTAGTATCAAAACTGATGCGAAAAGCAACCACGATTCTGTCAAGCACTCTGAGGAAGAAGAGGACTACTACTATGAGGACGAACATCTTGATGAAAAATACAAGCTGCTGGAAGAACGTATGAAAGCCATGGAAATCCGGAAGGTACCTGGGTTAGATTTTGAGGAACTAGGACTCATCTCTGGAGTTGTTATCCCTCCGAAGTTCAAGACTCCCACCTTTGCTAAATACGATGGGGTCTCTTGTCCTAAACTGCACTTGAAATCCTATGTGAGGAAGATTCAGCCTCATAGTGCTGATAAGAAGCTGTGGATCCACTTCTTCCAAGAGAGCTTATCTGGAACTCAACTCGAATGGTACTATCAACTGGGGAACATGTCGAGAATGGCATCCGAAGCGGTAAGATTCAAGCTGCTATGCTGACGATGTACAGGCATTGTTTCAATTCCTAAACAGTGGAAATATAAGGATGTTAATCCCTCGCCAACCCCTTTGAGCCTAAGAAGTAGAAGTTTTCTTTCTCATACAGATTAAAACCCTTAATCATAACCTGGGGCAGGGTAGTTACTCAGTTAACTCAATTATACTAGCCGTTGTTTACGCAAATAATGATGGGTTCCCGTGACCATTAAGTCAGGCAGTCAATATCTATCAAAAAGAAAAAGAAAAATTGTTAAGTCAAAACCTATGAAGGAGACTTATCAAAGGACAAAACATCCCGCTGACTTTAATCTCAAAATAAACAGTTCAGGCAAAAATTAGGGATAAAAAAATCAAGGTCAAAAAGAGATTGCTAAAAATCCTCGACAAAAGAAAATATTACAAAAAGAAAATATTACAAAAAGGGATGACCGCCTGTCCAAATAAACTGTCGGTGCTTTAATCATCATCAAATGGCAATGTTACGACTTCAAGCTCTGCTAAAGCTTAAACGCAAAGTTAACTGAGCATATGATCGAAGAACATCACGAAGATTAGGATGGGTATAAATAAAATTTTGAGCCTAAAAATCCTTTTTTCTAAAAACCATGAACCAAGCCACGTTACAACCCTTGAAAGTCCTAATTGAAGCGTGGTTAGTTCGAAAGCATACTGTCACCAAAAAGGTATCCCGACTCCTTAAGGTCTGCCATAAATGCTAAGTTGATATCTTGTTTTTACAAACATCACGTTTTTACAAATATCACGCTTTTACGTCTCAGGTTTTAATGTTTTTCAAAAACTCAAGACAGACATACGCACTGCATCTCATGAATTCATTATTAAACATATTTTGCTACATAGTTTCGAATGTCAGCATCAGGAAGAATTTGCACATGGTACAACTAATGACTGAAAGTTATCCCGACGGACAAAACCACTTCAGAAGCAATGACTCTTATGAATACAAGGGGCATGACATGGTTTACCCAATCAACCTGGGGCAGTCAGGTCAAGATTCCAAGAATCTCTCAAGATTCCAAACAACCAGGGGCATACACCCAAGTGGATCTACAACTACTTCCTAATCAGCATGGGGCATCATCCTAAGTCTATGATTACTGGGGGCATGTCCCCCATGGTACACATCTCATAAAGTCCCCGCGAGGCGAATCTTTCCAAAAGTTCCTACTAGCAGGGGCAAATCTATGCAAGTCCAGTTTGACATCTTGATCAATACTCAGTGGTGTGTCCTAATCAATATAAGTCCAGGAATAGCGAGAGCTATAAATCACTGGGGGCAATATTCGAAGCATTCATGCCTTCCCACAAAGCCGGTTTCACGGGAACATATCCCCACAGAGTAATCATAAAGAAGACATCTTCAAATGTTCTCTTCCCAACAAAGACTTAGTTCCCCAACGGAGTTTACATCTTCGACATTGTCGGTTCCCCGACACTTTTTCTCTTCTCCAAACAGGGTTATTCATCTCTCTTATCCCCGGTCAGGGTACATTAAGATCAATCATTCAAATCGCTTTCATCCCTAAGCAAAAATCATAAATCTCCAGCTGAGCATCTTCAAGACAAGATCAAACAACAAAATCACAAGGACATAGAGATTTATTTTCTCAAGCAAGACAACATAAATCATATTCACATATCATATGTCATAAACATATTCATACATTGCATACATTACCTCATAATGAATTCATACATAACACGCAAGTTTCTCATTTATTTTGAGAGACTCGTCGCATATTACATGCATCATGACATTACATAAAGACTAACTTTACCTTTTTCATGATACAAGTACAAGCAGATGAACAAAATCTCCATTTTTCAAAGATCTAATTCAGTTACTACGAACGGTACTGATGAAGGATAGAAAAACACTTAGAAAGGGGGGTTTGAATAAGTGTAGCTTTAAAACTTGTAAGATAAAAACAATTTGCACAATGATTTTTATCCTGGTTCGTTGTTAACTAAACTACTCCAGTCCACCCCCTTGGAGTGATTTACCTCACCTGAGGATTTAATCCACTAATCACACGAGATTACAATGGTTTTCCACTTAGACAACTTCTAAGTCTTCTAGAGTATACTGATCACAACCTGATCACTCTAGGAACAATCTGCTTAGATATCCTCTAAGACTTTCTAGAGTATTCTGATCAATAACCTGATCACTCTAGTTCTTACAAATTAATGTAAACAAATTCTAAGAGTTACAATGCTTCTTATAAAGCTATTATCACAACTGTGATTTTCTCTTAAGTTTAAGCTTAATCTCACTAATATATTACAACAGCAATGTAGTGAGGTTGAAGATGAAGTTTGAGAGCTTTTGATTTGAACAACGTTTCAGCGTTTTTGCATAAAGTCTTGTATTCAGAATTCATAACTTAGCTTCTCATCAAAACTTCATATTTATAGGCGTTTGAGAAGATGACCGTTGGGAGCATTTAATGCTTTGCGTATTCCGTACAGCATTGCATTTAATGTTTCACTCTTTTGTCAACTACCTCGAGCCTTGCTTTCGCTGTGTCTACTGACGTTGCCTTTAATAGCTTTCAACGTTCCTTTTGTCAGTCAGCGTAGCCTGCCAGCTAGTACTTGCTTTTGATATGATGTTTGTGTAAACAACGTTTGAATATCATCAGAGTCAAACAGCTTGGTGCAGAGCATCTTCTTGTCTTCTGACCTTATAGTGCTTCTGAGCGTGATACCATGAGAACTTCAGTGCTTCTGCTTCTGATCTCAAGTTCTTCTGATGCTTCCATAGACCATGTTCTGATTCTGCTTGACCATCTTCTGATGTCTTGCCAGACCATGTTCTGATGTTGCATGCTGAACCTTCTGAGTCAGTGCTTCTTGCGCTGATTTTGTGCATACTCTTTATATAATTCCTGAAATGGAAATTGCATAGTATTAGAGTACCACATTATCTCATACAAAATTCATATACATTGTTATCATCAAAACTAAGAATATTGGTCAGAACAAATCTTGTTCTAACAATCTCCCCCTTTTTGATGATGACAAAAACATATATAAATGATATGAATTTGCAATCAGAATATCAGACGGCTAAAGACAATTACACAACTATAGCATAAGCATATATACATAGTGTGTGAATATGTCTCCCCCTGAGATTAACAATCTCCCCCTGAGATAAATAATCTCCCCCTGAAATAAATACTAGAAGAAATTTATAAATAAAGGACTTCCCTGAGTATTTTCCATTTCAGTTGAGACGATCACATATGCTTAGATCTTCAGAACATTCATAGCTTCTGATTCTTGCTTCCATAGGATAGCTTCAGAGCTTGAATTTCTTCTTGATTCATTGCATGCTAGATTGTATCAGAACATTGTTGAATGTACCAGAGCATCATCAGAGCATCTCTACATCCTGACATGTTACAGAACAAACTACACGACAAAAGTCAGAGCATGAATGAATCAGAACATAAAATATGTATCAGAATATATAATATGTATCAGAGCAAAAACAATAATGTTTCAGAGCATATTTAGAACTAAAACATGCATCAGAACATATAAGGAAAAAGAAGGAGTTAGAGAATATTCTATCATCAGAATATCATAACATTCTTCCTTCTTGCTTCTGATCTTGGAGCTTCATAGCACTCAGCTTGCTTCAATTTCCGTGAGCTTGATTCCATACAGAATTGCTTTTCCCCATGTCTTTGCTTCTCATGTTGAGCTTTTAAGAAGATCTTCACTTCCTGCAAAACACTCAAAGACACAGAACTTGCAATTTCTTGTTAGAAATGTGGAGACTTTCTCCCAGCAACTGATAATATAGATCAGATCATTTATCACATTTTATCCCCCTTTTTGTCATAACATCAAAAACACAAAAACATTCAGATGAAAAACAAACAATATGAGAGAAGGAAGGATAATTTTCATTGATTAGCAAAAGAGAATCATCAGAAAATACAAAAGAGGATGCATAGAAGACAGATGCAAGAAACAAAGAGAAACTACTAAGACACAAAAGGACTAAGACGACCCTAGCTTAGACATAATCTTGGCCAACATGTCATGAATCCCAGCATTGCTCTCAGTCTGCCTCTTCATGAAAGTGCAGAACTCAGCATTGGTAGTATCTTGCGCGTCCATGCGAGAAGCTAGGTAAGCTTGGTTCTTCTGAATAACCTCTAGAGTCTTCACCAGAAGAGAGGGTTCACCAGAAGAAGCTTCACAACTTCTGTTCAGAGGTACAACATTCTGAACTGCAGCTTCCATTGTTAGATCATCACCTTGATTTTCCTCAACAGGAATAGTCCCAGCAGGATGATCTTCAGCATCAGCTTCTTCCATAGAAGCATCTCCTTCATACTCAGGAGCAGGAAGATCAGAATCTCCATTCTCAAGAGCTTGAAGAATGGCAGCAAGATTCCTTGGAGCAGAAGGACCTTCAACTTCTGGAGGGTCAACAACTTCTGGAATGACCAAATTGAGGTCTTTCTCAGAAGGATTTTCCCTCAGAAATTCAAACAAGGACTTGAAGTCTCCAGTCAGAACTGGATACTTAGGTCTCCAGACCATAATATCCCTGCAAGGATTGTCCAGCAGCTCATCAACAAACATCTTCTCCTTAAGAACTCTCCTGTTTCTGATGGGATGATAATAGACACCATTATCAACTTCAAGAAGATAACCAGCATAACCAGGAGCAGCAGCCACAAGTCTCTTCTGAACAGCCATGGCTCCAACTTGAAAATCTTGGCGAAAGCTTCTCCAGAGGTTTCTAGTAGAAACATCATCAAGATCATTGAAGAAGGCATCCTTCAAGAGATCCAGCCTACTGATAACTTCATTTCTGAACAGCTCCAGGTAAATATGAGGTTCAGGTTCAGGAGGGTTGAAGGTGAATTTGTAGTCAGGGTAGAGAAGGCAGTATGGGTTGGATTTTCTGGTAGGAAATGGATGGGATATAGAAGGTGGAGGTGATGTGGTTGAAGAGGATGGAATATCTGTGGGTGTGGGAGGATAGACATTTAGTGGAGTGGGGTTCAAAACAGGCGTAGAAAGAGATGGTGGAGGAGGATTTGGAATGGTGAAGGTGTTGTGAGGTTCAGAAGGAGGAGGTTGGATAGAAGAGTGAGGTTCAGAAGGAGGTGGTTGGTATACTTGCCTGGAGAAATTACCCGTTCTTATTGCTTGAAAAGAATCTACTTTAAGAGGGTCATAAGTAACCTTCTGCTTCTTAGCTTCCTTAGCAGCTTCTTCTGCAGCCTTTCTCTTCAGCCTTGCTTCTTGCTTCTTCTGATCCTTCTTCTGAAGGTCAGCTTGAGAAGGAAGCACTCTTCCACGGATCCACGCAGGATCAACAGAAGATTGAGTTCTTACAGAAGCTTCCAAATAGTGCTTGACAGCCTTGTGAAGTTCTGCTTGGAACAAGGTAGCAAAGCCTTCAACTAGAATTCTTCTGGTCAGAATATCTGGGAAGACAAAAGGAACAGAAGTTATCTCCTTGATAAGTTCCATTCTTAGCAGATCAAAACCATTGAAGATATGACCCTGAGTGACTCTAAAGAATTTAGACGTCCCAATAGTCTTTAGAGAGTCCATCAAATCACTTTCTATCAGAATGTATGAAATCATTCTGGCGAAAGTAATAGTATTTCTTTGAATATGAGGATACTTCTCACGTTCTTCATCCCTTGACTCTTCAATAGCCATCTTCAGATTCTGGAATAGAATGTTGGAGATGTTCATTTCAATTCTTCTTCCAATGCAGAAGAGAGTATATTTGTGATCAGGACTGATGTAAGAGGAGGAGAACGATCTTCTTCTGTGATGGAGAGAACCCAGAATAATCTCAGCCCAGACTTGGTAGAACGCCCTTAATGTACCACTTTTATGAGATTCAATACCGGTAGCAAACGATATTTGTTTTTCAACTTGTAGCCAACTAACTCTGCCATGAAGAGGACCAGTGCATCCTTCTTCATCATCCAAGTTGTACAGCTTCCTGATCAACTTCTCAGTTATCACAACTTCATGCCCTAACACGAAGGAGATGATAGCAGTTGGAGTAACGGTTGCATGAGCCCAGAAATCTTTCACAAGAGCCGGATAAATTGGTCCAACCTATCTATCAAGATAGTTTGTCCAACCTTGTGCCATAATCTTTGCATCAGGTTTGAAACCATATGCTTTCAGATTCTCAAAATCCACCGAGGACTCACAAAGAACTTCCATTTCTGATGGAGGAATGGAACAGGTCTTCAATGGAGCATACCTATGCTTGCTGAAAACTAGTTGAGTGGAAGACATTTCTTCTGCTTGGTTTGAGGAACTTGAAGGATTCATGATGAAATGCTAAGTTTCAGACACAACTAAGGTTTATGCGATGAATGCAAAGAGAGAGAGAGACGAATGAAGAAAGAGAGTGAAAAGAATGAAATGAAGATGAAGAGAGATATTTAAAAGAAAGAATAACGAAAATAATGAATGCAATATGGTTTAAGTGAAATGATTACAGAAAAACATGACATCAATTTTGCATTTAATGAGATATGACTTTAGGAGAGATAAAGTGACAAAATGAAATGATTTGCACAGTTACCTAGGGCGGCGTCTCCTCAACTGCACGCATGCTTGTCCAGAAATAGTAAACACGTGTTCGTTTTTTGGAAAAACTGGTGACAGCTATTTTACTTTAAAAGAGATTCTGAATCAACTTAGACAATGAAGCGTTAGTAATAACAGAATCAGAACTTCTAATTGATCATTTTCATAACTTCTTATATGCACATAATCCCAACACATTTCAGAAATTAACCATACATAAGATCTTCGCATCTTCTCATTCTGGGCATAAATCCATACTGATATTCTTCAGAATGAACTTAAACCTATCTTCAACAAGGGGTTTTGTAAAGATATCAGCCCATTGATGGTCTGTATCCACAAAGTTTAAAGAGAGAACACCCTTCTGAACATAGTCCCTAGTGAAATGATGTTTAATCTCAATATGTTTAGCTTTGGAATGTAAGATAGGATTCTTAGATAAACATATGGCAGAAGTATTATCACAGAAGATAGGAATGTTACTCTCATATATTTGATAATCTTCTAGCTGACTCTTCATCCAGAGCATTTGTGTGCTACAACCAGCAGCAGCAACATATTCTGCTTCTGTTGTTGAGAGGGCAATGGTAGCTTGCTTCTTGCTGTACCAGGAGATCAGATGACTTCCTAGAAATTGACAACTTCCAGAAGTACTCTTCCTTTCAATTCTATCTCCAGCATAGTCAGCGTCACAAAATCCTACTAAGTTGTATTCTTTAGATCTTCTATAGACTAAACCAACATTAGTAGTACCTTTCAGATACCTCAGAATTCTCTTAACAGCAGTTAAGTGAGATTCTCTAGGATCTGATTGGAATCTAGCGCACAAACAAACACTGAATAGAATGTCAGGTCTAGAAGCAGTTAAATATAGAAGAGATCTAATCATACCTCTGTACAACTTCTGATTTACCTTCTTACTTACCTCATCCTTACCTAGAACACACGTTGGATGCATAGGAGTTTTGGCTTCTTTGCTTTCAGAAAGATTAAACTTCTTCAGCAGTTCTTTCACATACTTCGTTTGATGAACATAAGTTCCATCAGAAGTTTGATTGATTTGAATCCCAAGAAAATACTTGAGTTCACCCATCATACTCATTTCAAATTCAGCCTGCATAGACTTAGCAAACTCCTTTCCAAGTGAAGCATTAGATGTTCCAAAAATAATATCATCAACATAAATTTGACAAATTAAAATGTCCTTCTTAGTGTAGCGGGGAAAATATGAGATCGAAGCCATAGGATTGACTCGACTCAGTATTTCAGTGAAAGTCGCCACCGCGCTTTATTGTTTCCAAAGGAAAAGGGAAAAGAACGAATAAAACCCAAAGTTTGTTTTTAAAACAAAAAAAGAGATCTTAGGTACGGGTGTTGTTTATACAAGGGGAAGGTTTTAAGCACCCCTCATATCTGTGGTACTCCATAGGAACCTTTTTGAAAATCAGTGTCGTGTGTGCGCTAAAAAAAGAGTTTGTTTATTTTTAAAATAAGCTCGGCAAGACGTGAAGCCTTGTGCCTACATACCTCCTTGGTGCAATGGAGAAGTCAGAGCTAATGTAGTTCCGCTTAAAGGGAACACATTTTTAAAACGAATAAACACTTTGTCGTCGTCGGAGAGAAATACTCAGCCATTGATCTTGAGCATGAGAACAAATGAGTTCTTTGCATCGCAAATGAAAGAAGGGCTCCAACTCGGATAAAATCAACGAGTATGCCACTAGCTCTCTCACGCGGAAAAGATCTCATTATATCAATCAATTTCAAAATCGTGGGGTATAACCACTCGTTTCGACGATTAATAGTGTCTAAACTTTTGAAGAAAAAGGGAAAAGGCCACTAAGGGCAAAAGATATTTTTTAAGAAAAAGGTTTTGAAAAGGTTTGCAAACATAAGAATGTTTTGGAAAAAGAGAGAAGATTTTGAAAATTTAAGAATGGGAGGAGATGAAGAGGCTATCCTATTGCGTAAAATAAAAGCTAAGGAAAGAAACGGTCTAACCGAAATAAGAAGCCAACACTTGACATTGTGAGTCAAGGTAGATTTCCCATCCTTTGGAATATCAATACTAAACCAACATTACCACTTGGGGATCCAGATGAATTTATTATCTTAGCCCCACTTTGCATTAAGCACATTAAAATTCTGACGAAAATCAGGCAGAGTAACGGCTGTTTTCGGGTAAAATCCTTATATCAATGCCTTGGAATTAACCATCAAGGGCTTTCAAGGAAATACCTGCACATACAAACAGACAACAATCCAATGCCAGACAGACAGAATAACAACAGAGAACAATATCATAAGGGTCCAGAGGTACTAAGTCCATAAGTCCGAATCTCCAAAATGCTAGGGATAGTAACCAATAGTCCAAAAGAGAGCCTTAAGTGTTTTTTAGATTTTCGTTATTTATTAGTGTTTTAGCGTAAAATTAAAGTATGGTCCAAGTGGACAAAAGAAAATAGCGGAAACATAAACATAGTGTCCAAGTGGACAAAGAGAAAATAGCGGAAATATAAACGTCCAAATGGACAAAGGAAAAATAGCGGAATGTAAATATGATGAAATGATAAAATAAAGCGATAAAGCGAGAAATATAAAGCGCGGTATAATAAAGTGCGGAAATTAAAGTTAGTTGTTAGATGTTAAAGATAACCATCTTGAAACTTGTCAAGTATGTTATCAAAGTTAGTAAGAAAGATCGATGGTGAGTGAAGGATGTTCTCGGATTTAAATTCAATGGAACTTTATCAGAAGCTTGATAAAATCATAGCGACTACACGATAAATTTCCATAAGTCTTAAATCAACCGCATACAATTCTCTTCCATATTTGATCTTTTTTTATTCGGGACACGAAATATTGCGCTATGTTAAGCAGATCGCCAAGTGATTTATGTAGAAATCACCCTATAACGAGGCCGGTTAAAACTTTATGTGCTAATGCATGCGAGAGAAATGATATGTAGATCATTCTCCGAAAGCAATACCGCACGAAAAGAAAATAGGTAACGATCTAGTCTTTACTAAGAATCCATAAGAGTTCTCAAAGTGAGAAGAAAAAGATAAAAAACATAAAAGATAATCAACTCACACTATCATTAATATCATTCATCTAATATTATGGATTTGGTCATTTCAAACCTATCAACATCCTAGATCCAATGATATTAATGAAGTGGAGGAAGAAGGAAGCCAAAACAAGCATAAAAAAGGCAAAAAACACATTCTGTCCCAGGGGAAATCGATTTGCCTAAGGAGGAAATCGATTTCCTTAATGCAGGTTTTCAAATCTGGCGCAGAAACGGAATGGAAATCGATTTCCCTAAGGAGGAAATCGATTTCCTCAGTGCAGTTTTCAAAAAATCAGCATTAAGAAGCATAAAACTTGACTTAAGCAAACATACAAACACCTTATGATCACATATGAATTGGAGCACGAATTTTCTATCAATTCACCATCAAATAGGACCAATATAGCATCAAAGATGCATCACATACAAGCACAAAAGAATCACATTATGGTAGATGAAAAAGGATGATGAAAATTACCAATTCTTGAACAAAACTTAGATCCACTTCAAGAATCACCAACACAAATCTTGATCTCTCAACAATATGAAGAAAAAGAGTGAAAAGAAAGGTGGCTTAGCTCAAAGTTTGTGAGGTTCAAGGTGTGACTCACAAACTTTATGAAAGAACAAAGAGATTTGGTGAATTTGGTAGGGATGAGAAGAGAAATTGCAAGGGGTTTTTTGGCTCTCAAAGCTTGAGAAATGAGAGAGTAGAGGTCTCTATTTATAGAATTGGAGCAAGAGTAGTGATAGTTTGGTCTTTTTGTGTTGGTAATTAATTTGTGTTTAATTGGTAATTAAAGTGGCATTTAAATGGTAAAAATGGTAAAATGAGGTTTAAGTGGGTTTAATGAAGGGGTTAATTTTGATGAGGTGGAAAATTGGTAAAATGATCAAATAAAAAGGTGCCAAAATGATGTCAAGCTTCCCTCCTTATATTTTTTTGAATTTCGCCTTAAGGAAATCGATTTCCCCAGGAGTGAAATCGATTTCACACTGTTCCAGAAGAGAATTTGGCGCAAAATACACTAGGGAAATCGATTTACCCAGGAGGGAAATCGATTTCATGCTGTCCAGAATGTGATTTTGTTGAAGATTGCTGCAGGGAAATCGATTTACCAAGTAGGGAAATCGATTTCATCAGTCCAAAATATGAAAAATGCCTTGTTTATTGCATGTTTTGGCTGGGTACCTACAAAACAAAAGCCTACAAAGAAACAAAGCAATATTTTTGGTATTTAGGTTAGTATAATATGCATACAAGATAAACAATCATTGGTGCTTGATGGTCCCTCTTATTGATGAGGTGAGTGCAACACCACCAACAAAACTTCCAAGTGAAGCTCTTGATTAATGATTGGGATATGAATGATATAGGATCTTAGGGTCAAAAATTGGGGTATGACACTTAGATGTTTTACAGAAGAGAGTCGTATCCACTCGTCCTCTAGTGAAACCATTGTCTAGAAGGAAAGAACTTAATCTTTCATACCAAGCTCTAGGAGCTTGCTTCAATCCATACAATGATTTATTAAGTTTGAAAACATGTTCTGGAGACTTAGAGTCTTCAAAACCAGGAGGTTGGTGAACATAGACTTCCTCATCTATATAACCATTTAAGAAGGCACTCTTAACATCCATCTGATACAGAGTGATGTTATGCTGAGTGGCAAAAGAAATTAATAAGCGAATAGATTCTAACCTGGCCATTGGTGCAAAGGTTTCAGTATAGTCAATTCCTTCTTGTTGACTATATCCCTGAGCCACCAGTCTGGCTTTGTTTCTTACCACTTCTCCCTTCTCACTAAGCTTGTTTCTGAAAACCCACTTTGTACCAATGATGTTGAATCCTTTTGGTCTAGAAACCAAATCCCATACATCATTCCTTGTAAACTGATTTAGTTCTTCTTGCATGGCAATTATCCAGTCTGGATCTTCTAGAGCTTGATCAACAGAAGTTGGCTCGATCAAAGAAACAAGACCTAATTGACATTCTGCATTGTTCTTAACGATTGCTCTAGTTCTGATAGGATCATCTTTCTTTCCAAGGATCACATCTTCTGAGTGAGCTGAGGTGAGTCTAGAAGATCTTCTGACTGTTGGTTCTTCAGAAATTCTGAGATTCTCTAAAGATGCAGCAACTTGATCTTCTGATTCTTTGCTTCTGAGATTTTCAGCTTCTGAAACTTTGCTTCTTGGTTCTACAGCTTCTGATATATCAATATCTTTATCTGCAAAATTCTCAAACTGCTTTGGCTTTTCAAGACCAAGCTTATCATCAAATCTGATATTGATTGATTCTTCTACAACCAATGTTTCAGTATTGTATACTCTGTAGCCTTTAGAGCGTTCAGAATATCCAAGAAGGAAACATTTTTGTGCCTTAGAATCAAACTTACCAAGATGATCTTTAGTATTCAGAATAAAGCACACACATCCAAAAGGATGAAAATATGAAATGTTGGGCTTTCTGTTCTTCCACAATTCATAAGGAGTCTTATTTAGAATAGGTCTTATAGAGATTCTATTATGAATATAACATGCAGTGTTTATTGCTTCTGCCCAGAAGTGCTTAGCCATATTGGTCTCATTGATCATGGTTCTGGCCATTTCTTGTAGAGTCCTATTCTTTCGCTCTACAACTCCATTTTGCTGTGGAGTTCTAGGGCAAGAGAAATCATGGGCAATACCATTTTCTTTGAAGAACTCCTCAAAGAATCTGTTCTCAAATTCACCATCATGATCACTTCTGACCTTTATGATTTTGCACTCCTTCTCAGATTGAATCTGAGTGCAGAATTCAAAGAACACTGAATGGGACTCATCCTTGTGTTTTAAGAACTTTACCCATGTCCAGCGGCTATAATCATCTACGATGACTAATCCATATTTCTTCCCTCTGACAGATGCTGTTTTGACTGGTCCAAACAGATCAATGTGCAGAAGTTCTAACGGCCTTGAGGAAGAGACAACATTCTTAGATTTGAATGCAGGTCTGGAGAACTTGCCCTTCTGACATGCTTCACAAAGAGCATCTGATTTGTATTTCAGATTTAGGAGTCCTCTGACCAGATTTAGTTTGTTAATCTGAGAAATCTTTCTCAAACTAGCATGTCCTAATCTTCTGTGCCAGACCCATTGCTCTTCAGAAACAGACATAAGGCAAGTCACCTTCTGCTTCTCAAGATCTGAAAGATCAATCTTATAGATGTTGTTCTTTCTCTTGCCTGTAAATAGGATTGAGCCATCCTTCTGACTTACAGCCTTGCAAGACTTTTGATTGAAGATTATGTCATAACCATTGTCACTTAATTGACTTATGGACTATAAGTTATGCGCTAATCCTTCTACAAGAAGTACATTAGTTATGGAAGAAGAGTTACCAATACTTATGGTTCCAGAGCCAATAATCTTGCCCTTCTGATCTCCTCCAAACTTTACTTCTCCACCAGATTTAAGCACCAGGTCTTGGAACATAGACCTTCTTCCCGTCATGTGTCGCGAGCACCCAGAGTCTAGGTACCATGACATTTTGTGCTTTGTCTTCTTTGCTGCTAAGGATATCTGCAACAGAAATTATCTTCTCCTTAGGTACCCACAGTTTCTTGGGTCCTTTCTTGTTAGTTTTCCTCAAGTTCTGATTGAACTTGGGTTTAGCATGATAAGTAACAGGAGGAACAACATGATATTCTTTAGGTTTGGTAGCATGATATTTTTTAGGTTGTGTCACATGCTTCTTGGTGTGTGAAGTGTTAAAACTTTTGGCATGTGAAGTGAGCCTAATATCATGTGAGTGGCCATATTTGAACTGATCATACAATGGTTTGTATGTGATTTTCAAATCATCAACAGGTTCAAATTTTTGTGAGGTATCACCCTCATAGCCAACGCCAATCCTTTTGTTTCCAAAAACACCATATATCATAGAAGCAAGATGACTTCTGCCAATACTTCTAGATAGGAACTTTCTGAAGCTCGAATCATATTCTTTCAGAATATGATTGAGACTAGGAATGGATTTTTCTGATTCAGAAGGAGATCCAATATCTTAGGATAATTTTAAAACTTTTTCCTTCAGTTCAGAATTTTCCACTTCCAGCTTCTTAGTTTCAAATTCAAATAGCCTTTTCAGCTTTTTGTATTTGATACTAAGATGAGCATTGAGTTCCAGAAGTTCAGTTAAACTGGAAACTAACTCTTCTCTAAATAGTTCAGAAAATACCTCTTCAGAATCTAATTCTGATGTAGATTCTGATCCATCATCCACTGTGGCCATCAGTGCAGGGTTTGCCTGCTCGCCTTCAGAGTCTGATTCTGATTCTGATTCTGAATCATCCCATGTTGCCATAAGACCTTTCTTCTTGGGATTCTCCTTCTGAAGTTTTGGACATTCATTCTTGAAGTGTCCAGGCTCATTGCACTCATAGCAGATGACCTTCTTCTTGTCAGATCTTCTGCCTCCAGAAGATTCTCCTCTTTCAGGCTTCTTTGAACTTCTGAAGCTCTTGAACTTCCTTTGCTCGCTCTTCCAGAGATGGTTTACCCTTATGGATATCATGGACAGTTCATCTTCTTCTTCTGATTCTGATTCTTCAGAATCTACTTCTTCAGCCTGAAAAGCGTTAGTGCATTTTTTATAATTGGATTTTAATGCAATAGACTTACCTTTCTTCTGAGGCTCATTTGCATCCAGCTCTATCTCATGGCTTCTCAAGGCACTGATTAGCTCTTCCAAAGAGACTTCATTCAGATTCTTTGCTATCTTGAATGCAGTCACCATTGGACCCCATCTTCTGGGCAAGCTTCTGATGATCTTCTTTACATGATCAGCCTTGGTGTAGCCTTTGTCCAGAACTCTTAATCCAGCAGTTAGCGTTTGAAATCTTGAAAACATCTTCTCAATATTTTCATCGTCCTCCATCTTGAAGGCTTCATATTTCTGGATTAGAGCAAGAGCTTTGGTCTCCTTGACTTGAGCATTTCCTTCATGGGTCATTTTCAATGACTCATATATATCATAGGCAGTTTCCCTGCTAGATATCTTCTCATACTCAGCATGAGAGATAGCATTCAGCAAAACAGTCCTACATTTATGATGATTTTTGAATAGCTTCTTTTGATCACCATTCATTTCTTGTCTTGTAAGCCTTACGCCAGTAGCTTTCACTGGATGTTTGTAACCATCCATCAGCAGATCCCATAAGTCACCATCTAGACCAAGGAAGTAACTTTCAAGTTTGTCTTTCCAGTATTCAAAGTTTTCACCATCAAATACGGGTGGTCTAGTATAGCCATTGTTACCATTTCCATTGTATTGCTAAGCTGAGCCAGATGTAGATGTATTTGATGGATCTTCACCAGCCATCTTGTACTGAAGCGTTTTTCTCTTCCTGAATATTTTCTAAACACGGTTAAGTGCTTGCACCTTAGAACCGGCGCTCTGATACCAATTGAAGGATAGAAAAACACTTAGAAAGGGGGGGGGGGTTGAATAAGTGTAGCTTTAAAACTTGTAAGATAAAAACAATTTGCACAATGATTTTTATCCTGGTTCGTTGTTAACTAAACTACTCCAGTCCACCCCCTTGGAGTGATTTACCTCACCTGAGGATTTAATCCACTAATCACACGAGATTACAATGGTTTTCCACTTAGACAACTTCTAAGTCTTCTAGAGTATACTGATCACAACCTGATCACTCTAGGAACAATCTGCTTAGATATCCTCTAAGACTTTCTAGAGTATTCTGATCAACAACCTGATCACTCTAGTTCTTACAAATTAATGTAAACAAATTCTAAGAGTTACAATGCTTCTTATAAAGCTATTATCACAACTGTGATTTTCTCTTAAGTTTAAGCTTAATCTCACTAATATATTACAACAACAATGTAGTGAGGTTGAAGATGAAGTTTGAGAGCTTTTGATTTGAACAGCGTTTCAGCGTTTTTGCATAAAGTCTTGTATTTAGAATTCATAACTTAGCTTCTCATCAGAACTTCATATTTATAGGCTTTTGAGAAGATGACCGTTGGGAGCATTTAATGCTTTGCGTATTTCGTACAACATTGCATTTAATGTTTCACTCTTTTGTCAACTACCTCGAGCCTTGCTTTCGCTGTGTCTACTGACGTTGCCTTTAATAGCTTTCAGCGTTCCTTTTGTCAGTCAGCGTAGCCTGCCAGCTAGTACTTGCTTCTGATCTGATGTTTGTGTAAACAACGTTTGAATATCATCAGAGTCAAACAGCTTGGTGCAGAGCATCTTCTTGTCTTCTGACCTTGAAGTGCTTCTGAGCGTGATACCATTAGAACTTCAGTGCTTCTACTTCTGAAAGTTCTTCTGATGCTTCCATAGACCATGTTCTGATTCTGCTTGACCATCTTCTGATGTCTTGCTAGACCATGTTTTGATGTTGCATGCTGAACCTTCTGAGTCAGTGCTTTTTGCGCTGATTTTGTGCACTCTTTATATAATTCCTGAAATGGAAATTGCAAAGTATTAGAGTACCACATTATCTCATACAAAATTCATATACATTGTTATCATCAAAACTAAGAATATTGATCAGAACAAATCTTGTTCTAACAACTGACACGGTCAACTCTCAAAGATCTAACTCCATCATCACGAACTGTGTAGACACGATCATCCTTCCAAGACACGATCATCTTCTGAGATCTAATTCAGTTACTACGAACGGTGCTGACACGATCAAAGATATATGGATATTTTTTTGATAAACTTCATATATTTTTTGATAAACAAGATATATGGATATTTTTTATAAACAAAATAAATTACTCACCTTAAATAACACATCATTCAAACTGTCAAGAAGAAAATCCAGGAATAACTTGGATAATGCAGAACTTCTAGGAGTATCAAATGCTGACTTCAAATGTAATGCTAGACATATCACGGCTCGTGGAACTTTAATATTGTTATTGTAACGCCCCATACATTACTGACTAGTATATTATGTATGAAACATTAAAAATTGATATTGAGTACATACAAAAGCTATAGCTATAGAAAGATCCATATTGAGTACAACATGAAATTCTACTAGGAATAACAAAACATGTGTCTTCAATGGATCTGCACAGCGGAAGATGAGATCTGACGAGGTCTCCGAGCCATCACCACTTCCAAGTCTTCAGTCCAAACCTGCTACTGACCAAAGGCTACTAAACTGCACCTGAAAAAATATAAGTTGATTGGGGTGAGATTACTAAATCTCAGTGAGTTCCCCTATCTTACGGGTTCACTAGGTTCTACAGGGTACATGCATTAACAAACCGAATCCACCATTGATTCGGGGTTATCCTTACGGCGAGGTGCAAACACAAAACAAGGATACAATCCATATTGGAAGTCCCTTGACTAACCAATAGGATCAACAAACAATCATGAGTACCAGTTTCCTCCAGAAAAGGTCTTTCGGGTTTACCTGCCTTCCTCCTGTCGGGCGCGACCCTCGAGGTCAGGTCTTCTGGGTTTACCCGCCTTTCTACTCTCGGAAGCAGTCCTCAATCAATACAAACAAGTATGCAAACCCGCATCCATATACGGAGAATCCAGAAACGCATTAATGCCTCGACTAGGTTATAAAACACACCCTCGATGAATCACGCCCATGCCTATTGTCAAGAGACTTGTACAAGCACACCGCAAGATGATTAGACGGGTTTGCACAAGCCTAAATGGCCGCGAGATGACCTTAGCCTAATTAGCGTCATTTTCCCATTAACCATCTTCACGCACATGTGTTAACGCCGAGTACAATACGCCATCTTGACACACTGGGTCCATCGGGCGAAAACCTAGTGATGTAGCCTACATGGCACCACAAGAGATGGTTTGCCTGTTATGCGTAGGCCTACTTGGCCGCATAACGCCACCATACCGAGCACGCAAGTGTGTTAACGCCAATTGGGAAAATGACTCAAGACCCTCACAAGCATAGTGTAACGGTAGCTCAGGTGTGAGCCCGAGATCACACGATCGGGGCTGTCCCATTGATTACAAAGCCCGGGACATAACGCAACCTAGCCCCCGACCCGTTTCGATTCAAGCATATACACATATCAAGCGCCAAATCATACAAGCACACAATCCCAATTGTTTAACCAAAACAATGGGCATTAACAAGATATTCACATCTCATCACAACATAACATTCGTATTTAAACATAATATAGAAATTAAGTGCAATGAGATTAATTCATTCTAATCATGCATAATTCACATATTAAAATTAACATATCCATGATCATATACACATAGCGTGTTCAAATATTATTAAGTCAACATTCTGGTTTGGGGACCTATTTCATTAGATAGTACATGTTACTAGCTTTCCAACGATATAAAGTTTGCGCGAAACGGACTTACGACGCAAAAGTTACGAATTTTCAAAGTTTTGGAAAATTTGCCTAAACATTGATGTAACGGGTTACATGAATCATGTAACCGGTTATATGACCTAAAAACTGCGTTTTTCACCCTTTTTCACACATGTAACCGGTTACATCAACCATGTAACCGGTTACATGACTGACAGACCCAAAAATTCTGCATTTTAAAGATACTAACCCCAACCAAACTTCAATCCAAAAGCTCCCAACATTGTAGTATCATCCAAAACGTGTTCATACACTAATATAACAGGATTTTCAATAGGAAGAGCATAGATTAACAACGTGCAATATAGTTTTATCATCAAGAACTCATATCACCAACTAGTCTAGCATGCATCAAGTGTATCTCACTATAACCCCATTACATGCAATTTCCCAATCTTCTACCCAAGTTCTTATCTATGGAACTCACCTTGGATTTAGAGAGATTAGGATGGTGTTAATGCAGCCTTTGAACTCTCCTCTTGCCCAAAGGTTCACCTTCTTCATCATCAAATTCGTAGCTGCATTTACACACAAACTCAGCATGAATCACTCCACTTCAAACCTGCCTATCTCCCTCAAAACAGAACCCGTGAACGCGAATTAGTATATCAAATCGAAGGGAATTTCGTTAGCTTTCCAACGAGACCAAAATCGTTACGATCGGAGTTACTAGCAGAGAGTTATACCTGATTTAGTGGAGGCTGCCATTGGAGTACGAAAATGGAACTTGAATGGAGATGCAAAGCTTCTTCTACTTCTCTTTCCACTTCCCTTTCACAAAATTCTGAGTTTGGAAATATATGCCTCTACCTTCTATCTTAGTGCCATGCAAAAGATGGTTAATACCCCTTATGTCCTCCAACTAGTCCATAATTACTCCAATGCCACTTGGTTAGTTTCTAACCAATTCCTTAATGTCTAACTAATCCACAATGTCTTCTTATTATTTCATAATCATGCTTGAATATAATATGGGATATTACATTCTCCCCCCCTTAAATAGAATTTGTCCTCGAATTCCTTCCGTTCACCACGAAAACCAACCCTTCGTATCTCTCCAATCAGGGAAAGAATGTTACTCACATTCGTCCTTAGGAAATCTCACTACTCTGTCTGAGGATCATTCGGTACGAGGAAACATAATTTGCCAAAACACTTGCGTCCCACTATACATGATTAGAAACCTTAATCCTCAGGCAACACATCTATTCAGATACTTCGTATTGACACACCTGGGAAAATATCCTTCTAGGGTCCTAGACCTTTATTGATCTACACTGAACATCCATGACTTCAAAACCCTAGCAATTCTCATGTCGGATATCCGTCGTTCAATCTCTGACGTGCTCACCCTTGCTCAACACACGCTACTGATTTGATCAGCTTCTCGAATTACTTACCATTCAAGATTTCCTTCTACAATATCCCTTCCTGCGACGACACTTCAAATTACGCTTCACACGAGTCCATGCAGTGTCATCCAGAAGACCGCCAAAATTCCTTGGTCTTAACTTCCAATTACCCCGTGCTTACGGTAGCTTATTCCAGATTTACCTTTGCTTATGCAACTGAATCCCCTTACTTAATTCTCACCTCAGACCTAGGTGTATCAATCATCACCACCATCTACGATGGTGTAGCATTCCACAACCATAGCCTTGATGTCCAACAACTTCGCATAAGGTGTTGCCCACAAAGGTGGACTCCAAAGATTAATCTGCGACCATTGTCCAGCTCTTCATGCACGCTCACAGTGTACAAGACATAACCACGAAGAACTTACGTCAATTGCAATCCTTCACTTGCCTTCAGCATTTCAACGGTCACGATACTCAGTCCAACCCTTGTGACTTACAAGCTAAACTGATAACCTACGAACATCGGACCGCATGCCATCCACAAAATGCAATCCCAAGCTGGCACATTGACAACATCTCTCGGGTTATGGTGCTCCTTGAGAGACTGTATTGAACAAGACGCTGCTTCGACAATTTCCCTTAGGAAGATACTTTCTGCCCAACATAAAATCCTACAAATAGTCCGTTCATTCCTGCCTCAGACTTATCTGATTCTTCCTTGATCCGTTGCGCTACTCTTATTCCAACGAGTCACACACCTTGAAATCCTCTGAGTCACGTTATATCCATAATTCACTTAGTTTCCATTAATACACAATAATTCCTTATCTACAGTTGTCCAAATACAACACGTGTCAGAACTCCATATACATTCATCGTCGGCTACTACTCCTCGAAGTTGCGTACTCTAGAATCAAGTTTCTACTTGCTCTGCATTCCATATAGTTCATCTACCACAACTTAGGCACACGTTTCGATCTCAGGGCATTGAAACCCAAATACTCAATGTCTTAGAGGTTCGTCCTTGTCACTGATTTCCACAGCGTATGTAACACCCTTACTAACCCCACGACAATTTTAACAATTCATTCAGAGTACATGAAATAAGGGTTCCACAATTCATAATAAAATAAACTTCATTCAGTCATGTCACGCATTCACTGAGGTAATCATCATTAATTAAAAACGTTTCATGTTAACACAGCGGAAATTAAATCAAATGGACTAAGTTTAACATCTTTAAAACTTATCCTTCAACACATCAAAACATAACTAGATTTATAAAACATAAACTCTAAACATCGCGTCCCCAGTGTTACAACTATCAGAACATGACACCTTGTAGCAACCTGCTCTAAAATTGAAGATTTTAGAGTCGCCACCTATTCTGAAGGGCGAATAGGAAACTCTACGCAGTTAAGAGATTCGGGGTAAGTTATTATAATCAGGTCAAGGGGAGGTGTTAGGCACCCTTAACCCTTTCCTATTGGCTTTGAATCTAAAGGTCAAGTTTTATGGCTAAAAGTTAAGGTTAATAGCTAAGGAATTGAATAGGGGAAAAATTGAGATTTTAGGGAGGGGGACTCGCCTTGGTTATCCAAGTGCCTACGTATCTCCTTAGGGAGAATCAGAGTCAACGTAGTTCGGGCACAGGGTTTGACGCCTTTGAATTTGAATTGATTGTTTGAAGGCTTTTTGATTGGCCTATCGTAGTTTTGAAGTTGTAATTTGAAAGGCATTTTAAATTGCCTGATTGAAAAGGATGAATATCCGTAGTGTCGTGGTTTAGTGTGTTTTAAGATTTGGGCGTACAACCCTGATTTGATATGGCATCGTTAGATGCGGTGACCAATAGATTTGGTCAGTATAGCTAACGGATTAAGGGGCATTGCTGGTTACTCAGATCGATAGATTGATCGTCGCGGGCAGCAAATTAAAATGTATTATAACGTTGTGTATTTTTTATCTCTCGTCTAAAGCGACTAATAGATTTAGTCGGGTCGAGGAGAGAATTAAACTAGAATTAATTGAATTATTATCATCAAATAAATAAATTGATCCAAATTATTTCTCGCCTAATACGACCGATAGGTATGGTCGGTTCGGGGAGAAAATTAAATTAAATTACCAAAAAAAGAATAATTAAACAATTAACCTTTTTACAAAATCAATTAATTAAGATTAATTTTCTTAATTCTGCAGGGGGTGTGTTTTGCATTTGGGAGAAATTTAAGGGATGTGGAAATAGGAAACGGGCTGGCCCAAAAACAAATACTTTTTAGAAAAGAGTCCGCTGGACCCGGTGTAGGCTGGACCAGGGATGTTACGGTGTGCTAATGTGATTTCGCACGTCAGATCTAATCAAACGGTTCCTAGGTCTTGCCTCGGGGCCACTGATCTAAGGTAATCTGAATGGTTGGCTTTGATCTGGTATGGACCAAGGATGTACTATAAGAGAGCTATGGGGAATCACTCCTAGATGATCCAATCACGTGGCCAGTAAGTGGCCACGTGTCGTACTATGGGCGGTTGCAAAGAGATAAGCCTATCTCTACTTTATTTCCCCCAAAACGTTCCTTCACTTGACCTTCCCTCATCTCTCTCTTTCACTCGGTACCTCTCCCTTTTTCTTCTTCAAACAACAACAACAACAACCCTGTTCATTTTCCAGAAAAAAAACACAAACAACAATCACCCAAACCCTAAATTCCCAGAAAACCCCAAATCAAACACATATCAATTACCACAATAATCAATCCTATACTAAGTGTTCTTGGCTTACCTCTCTCCTTGCCGTGGATTTCCGAGTTTTCTCTTTTGAGTTTCTCTTTCCGTTTTTTTTTTCAGGTTCGGCCACGAGATGCGAGCGGCGCAGCGGGGAAGGTTCTAGCGCGGAGACGGTGGCTTTTGGAGATTCGATTTCGACTTCGTGGTGTAGATCGCAAGAGACGATAAACCTCGAACCTTCTACTCCTTCTATTTTTTCGTTTTTTCTCCCCAAGCCGAAAGTCCTCCCCCCAAAATCCTCCTTTCATCTAATTCCTCTTCTATTTTTATACCTAGGTTTAGATCTTTGTTTTAGGAAGAAATAGATTAGATTAGGTTTTGATTGAATCTGATTTACGTTTTCAGATTTGTTTGTAATTGATTCAATCTTAATGAAAATTAGATTTCATTCTGTTCATGTATTGTTTTGATCTGATTTTGATTCGTATGAAGATTGATTATGTTTGAAATCTTTTATTTTTGTTTTGATTTGTCACGAATTTGTTTGAGATTCAATGCTGGGCTTGAGTTTAGTTTGCAGGATTAGGGTTGGTGTGGTGTTCGGTGCGGCGGCTGTTGGGTGAAGGTTAGGGGAGCTGAATAGTACCCAAAAAAACCCTAGTTGACCTTCGGTCAACTCTTCTTCTCTTAATTAATAAAATAGGACATTTAGTAATCACATTATTTAAACTATAAACTGTATGATAACTAAAAAAATTAGTTAACTAACAATCTTAATTAACTAAGAAACGGGAACATTAGTTTAATTTAACCTAAATAAATTAGTAATACTTAGTAAAACTTAACAGATTAATAAAAAACATTTCTAATAATGATACTAATTAATGGTTTTAAATTAACTATTAATAACCTTAATTAAAAATAAATAAATAAATAAATACAACTTATATAAATGATAAACTACTACTTAGTTAGTAAAAAAATCTTGAACAAAACTCCAAATGAGCCTAAAAATCAAATTGGGCTCAAAGAGTAATCCTATAAAATACACCCCACTATTTTGACTTTGAATACACCCTTATAAGAGGTCGGATTTAACAAGTACAGTATTAAACCCCATGACCCCTTTTTTTTTGTAATCCTGATGAATCAAATATACGTAGATGTATCGGGTAAATTTTGGGGTATGACAGCTGCCCCTATTTAATTACCTTGGATTGAACGGCGTGAGAATACGCAGGTCTCACGCTTTTCGAATCGAAGGGTTATTAAATAATGGAAGACCCCTAAATTTACCTTGTGCTCGAGTGTTAGAGAAGAGAATCGTCCCGCTAAAGCCTGGGACTTACATAGCGAAGACTCGTAGTTTGTTGTAGAAGGTAATCAACTTGCTATAGTGCTAGCCAGCTTTCGCAGTTTGTGAACCCCAAAAGGATCGCTTGCTATAGTTCTAGAAAACTCACCTGTGTAGAAGATTGTTTTGTAAATGCGTATGTATCGTGTGTATGCAATTGATCCTGTTGTTTGCACAATGCAAATGTATGCATGTTCATATATGTAAATGATGCGTGTGCGCGAATGGGTATGTATGGTAATGCTTATGTATAATGCTTATGCGTAGTTTATTTATGAGTAAAATGAACGACAAGGTTGTTATCATCGGTAAGGTTACCGGGAAACGTCCATCAGGTGATTGGAAATAAACCTACAGTAAGGTTACTGTCATCGGTAAGGTTACCGGAAAGCTTCAATCAGGTGATTGGAAATAAACCAACAGTAAGGTTACTGTCATCGGTAAGGT
Source organism: Vicia villosa (assembly GCF_029867415.1). Lineage (NCBI taxonomy): Eukaryota > Viridiplantae > Streptophyta > Magnoliopsida > Fabales > Fabaceae > Vicia > Vicia villosa. Next base: position 636,209 of record NW_026705199.1, on the reverse strand, counting down.
TACCGGAAAGCTTCAATCAAGTGATTGGGAAGAATATATCAGCAAGGTTACTGGCATCGGTAAGGTTACCGGAAAACATCAATTGGGTGATTGGAAAGAATATCTCAGTAAGGTCACTGGCATCGGTAAGGTTACCGGCATCGGTAAGGTTACCGGAAAACATCAATCCGGTGATTGGAAAGAATATCTCAGTAAGGTTACTGGCATCGATAGGGTTACCGGGAAACATCAATCAGGTGATTGGAAAGAATATCTCAGTAAGATTACTGGCATCGGTAAGGTTACCGGAAAACATCAATCAGGTGATTGAAATGAGACAAACAGTAAAATTACTGACGACGGTATGGTTACCGGAAAACTCCAAATTGTATGGTTTGGGTATTAATTTCTTTGGAAAAAATTTGTATTTGAGGGGATAAAGTGGCATAAGGTCGGGAAAGCTTGCCGACAGCACCATTAAGAATAAATGATTTGTGGGGAATATTGCTCGGGATAGTTGAGGAATAAAGAGTTCTTCTGGAGAAGTGACACTGACCTAACCGGGGATGTGAAGGTTACTTGATAAAACTTGAATCTAGTTTATGCTTCGATGCATGTTTTTTTAAAAACTAAATGTAATGCTCCACCTGAGTGGAAATGCTATGCATTTTGGAGGATGCAATGCGATATGCAATGATATCTATCAGGAGCTCAAAGGATGAAGTCTTATGACTGTTGAGGAACGCCAATCATCTGGATTTAAATCTCGACTCTTGCTGAGGGTAAAGATCATGACTTCCCGATATTATCTTTGTATACACAAGTTGTTTTAGCCTGCGCCTGAACTTAACTGGATCAAATAATTGAAAAGGAGGAGATGCCCCTGCCTACTGTCTAGACTTAGTCGGCAAGGCTTTCGAAGAGATCGCCTCGACAGGATTTTCAGAGATCTGTGCCATCGAGATAGAATGCCCCGGTGTTATGGACTATGGAATAGTGCCCCTGACTAATCAAATTTAGAGATGGTTTCACCCATGCTTGAGTAACAGCCCTTGATTACTCAATACTTTGAGACATTCTTCGAACCTTGAGTGATCGCCCCATTTTTGGGTTTGTCAAAGATATGCCCCTGAGTGTTATTGCTTCGAGACTTGACCCAAGTCGATTGGATCTTAGGGTGGATGCCCCTATTTAACAGGATCTTTGTATACCCCTGTGATCATTGGGATTTTGCCCCTGGTTAGGAGAACCCCCTGAACGTGGTTCCCCCATTCAAGAGTCTTTATTAGAAATGATAGCCTCCATATTAACTGCATTCTTACTCAACAGAGTATTCAACTGCTTCTTTGCCCCTTAGGGTCATCCACTTTGAGATATATTTTCCCCCAACTTGACGGAATCATGAAGACAACTTGTCCTTCGGGAAGATACACCTTTCCATCAGGAGTTCATTATGGAAGCTTCTTTGATGTCCCGCACTCGTTCATATGCCAAGGATGTTCATAATGAGAATGATAATTATAATGCAAAGTTTATGTTTGTCTTGAAATTTAAAGAAACTTTTTATTGAAATGATGTCGTAACATCGATTTTTATTATTATTTTTTTTTTATGAAATGTGGTATGATGCCAACTCAAAAGTTTCAACAAGCCTCGTGGGAGTCAGATTACCATACTCTCATTTACAGTATGCTTTCGAATTAACCCTGCTTGAATTAGGACTTTTGAAGGTTGTAACGTGGCCAGGTTCACGGTTTTAGAAAAAAGATTTAAGGCTCAAAAATATTTGGTGCCCACCCACTCTCCGTGATATTCTCCAGACCTAAGTTCAATTAACTCGACATGAGTGTTCATCCCTCAGAAGGAATTTTGGCATGGTTGAGGAATCAATGAGGCTTTTCGGACATGGCAGTCGCTCACCTTTCTTCTTTGAACTTGTAGTCACCCGACTTTGTCTTCGCCTAGCAATTTTATCATTATTTTTTCTTTGCCTTTCACTTTTTTTTATTATTTTTTTTAACAAGTCGTGTGACTTTGTATTGTTTTTGATTTGTTGGAAGTGATTGCAACTACCTCATTTCATGATTGATGGAGAATTGCCGTTGTGGCATTGTCATCTTTTGACCTCTTTGAAGAATGAAGGATAAACATTGTGGTTTTGACATTCCTCAACCTTTTGATAGATAACCATTGTTGTATCTTTAGATGCATACCCTTAATGAGTTTTGAACACTCGGTCAGATTAACCGAACACTACCCTGCCCCTGGGTTAAAAATGAAGGTTTTTTTTCTGAATAGAAACGAAACTTCTACTTCAAGGCTCAAAGGGGTTAATGAGGGTCTATCTCCCTTATGTCTCCGGTGTTTGGGGATTTGAAACAATGCCTGTACATCATCAGCAAGGTTTTATTCAAAAGCGCACAGTTTGAAATTCTTGGTATCACGCTCATCATCCTCCCTCCAGAGTTAAAAATGTTTTTTTTTACAAGAGTTGAGTATCACAATCAAGAAAATAAAAGCGAATGGATTGTTTCAAGACAAAAATACTCAATGCATTACGATCATTATTCAAAAACAAACAAGTTTTGCATACGAGAAAGTACTGAACAAAACAAGAAAATTACAAATGAGAATGCAGAATGAAACCCAGATTTCCAACATTGAAGAGACTTGACTCCGTCTGGACCTATTACTTCAGAGGGTACATTTTGCAGTCTCGACCTCTACTCAGGCGTGGAAAATTCAATTTATGCGCAGACCATTTGGCGTGAAGCAGATTGCCTTGAAATCAATGAGGTTTTGAACTGTTCCTTTGAATACGTTGCAACCTTCAATCGAATGGCCCGGTGCCCCTGAATGGAACTCACAGTAGGCGTTGGGATCATATCCTTCAGGATAAAGAAAAGGAGGAGGCCCAAGCTGTTTTAGTTCCACTAAAGAATTTCGGAGTAGATGAGAGAGCAACTGACTATGCGGCATTGGAATTGGTTCATATACCTTTCTTGGCCTTCTCAGATTTTGCCCACCTTATGGTCGGCGATTTTGTCTATATCTCTGCTGTTGTTGCGGAGCGTACTTAACTGATTGATCATATGGAACAGGCTTTTGTTGCACAAATTGAACTGGTGGCTGGCTAATAGTTGCAACACAAATTTGTGGAGCATCCTGATTAGGAATAATTTATGTCATCTGATAGCATGGGATCTGAACTGGAGGATAAGCATGATCTTCCTCTTCAACTTCAAAAGTTGTACTTGTTTCTTCACCATCCTGCTCTGGGAATTCAAAATTAGTGGCAGCATTCTGAATCTTACCAGTCATAAGACCATGCTCAATTCTTTCTCCGATGACAACCAAAGTTGAGAATTCAGAAGCGGCACATCCAACCATCCGATCCAGATAGGGGTCTTGTAAAGTGTCCATGAACATGTCTATAAGTTCTCGTTCCAAAAGGGGAGGTTGAACTCTGGCAGCTAACTCCCTCCATCTTTGTGCATACTCTCTAAAGGATTCGTCAACCTTCTGAGTCAAACCCTGAAGTTGAATTCTGGTAGGAACCATATCACTGTTATGTTTGTAATGCTTGAGAAAGGCTTTGGCTAGATCTTTCCAAGTTCGGATGTTGGTCCTTTCAAGTTGGGTATACCATTCAAGAGATGCCCCACTAAGACTATCCTGAAATAAGTGCATTAGAAGTTTATCATTTTCTGCATAAGGAGCCATCTTGTTACAAAACGCCTTGATGTGTGTTATTGGGCAAGTGGTACCCTTGTACTTCTCAAAGTTGGGGACTTTGAACTTAGGAGGAATCTTGATATCAGGCACCAGTCATAAACCAGCAGCATCCAAACCAAGGCAATCACGATCCTCAACAGCTTTCAATCTCTTATCCAAAAGACGAAGCTTACCCTCATCTTCATCCATTGGAAACTTAAAAGTATCATATGACGAAACAGAAAGATTTTCACGGTGCGGAGCCTCGTTAACGGGAACTTGCATAGTGTTTCTAACATTCTGATTCAAAGGGACCTCTTGGGTAGGATGGACGACTTTTCGATGAACGCCACTTGGATCAACGGTAACATCCGACCTCTGAACAGGCTGCCTTAACTCTCCTTGTCCACGTGTAACGGTTTGGATAGCTTCCAAAAATTTACCCATAGTAGTCCCTATCTGAGCCCTAATCTCTGCCATGTCTGTCTGAATTTGTTCCATGATTAACCTAAAATGTCGGGAAATCAATTTCGCAGTCTCTGATTCCAAATACAAGTTAAGATGCGAATGAGCTCCTTGTAGAAATGCATGTCATGTATGAATGATAAACTCATATGATGCAATGGTATACGAATATATTTTATTTTATGTTTTTTTTTCATGCAATGCAGTGTGGCATAGAGTGGGGGTTACTATAAGGATGCCCCACACATTTTAAGGGATAAACCCAAGGAAACCCCTCAAGGGCTGGGATAATGATAGATAGATGGAAACCCAAACCCTACAAGTTAGAGGGTGCGCGGAAACAAACATGGAGTGACCGTTCAGGACAGTCACTAGATCTCATAGCCATCGAGAGGCCAATCGAACGCATGCTAAAGAAGTTGACCTCCGTAGGAGGGATGTGGGTTTTTTTTAGAAATAGAATTCCTACAGGCTAGGGGACACCTAGATGTAAGCACGGGGTGACCGTTCAAGACAGTCACTGAATCGCATGGCCATCGAGAGGCCAATTGACGCGCGTGAATGAAGACGTCCTTTGTGGGAAGGACACACAGTTGTAAAAAATACAAAGATATAAAAGGAAAATCTCTACAGGCTAGAGAGTGCGTAGATACAGGCGCGAAGTGGCCGTTCATGACAGTCACTAGGTCTCATGGCCATCGATAGGCCAATCAACGTGCATAAATGGAGGTGTCCTTCGTGGGAAGGACATGGTTTTGGGAATAGGGTCCCTGCAGGCCAGGGGACTCGTAGGAGTACCTGCAAAATTAAAATGCCAGACATTCGCAGTATATACATTGCACATATAAGCACGTAAGCACATAGACCCTAGGTTCATAGGTTCGACGTAGCGGCTTAGGGTGCCTACCCTTCCCATTGGTATGTTCTAGAAGGTCTCATGGGGTCGTTCGTAGCCGCCGAGACTTTTTTTCTCTTTGGATTTTAGAACAACTCATTTTATCCACGAGGTTCGAGTTTTTGGGGTAGGTTCCCAGAGAGATCAGCTAAATACCCAGTCCAGCCCTCAACAAGGTCGAGCCTCGTATCAGACCTTTCCGAATATTTAACCCACTCTGAGTGGAATTATAACAAGACTCGTAGGCGATGTAGTTCCCCTCTGGTCTTAATTATAATTTCCACGCTTAGGCTTAACAGCAATAATATATAACCCGACAGTGCAAATTATATAACAATTAAACATTTTATGCAGGTATGGCAATTAAATATTTAATGAAAATAAAAACAATAAATAAATAAAACAAAATTAAATACTTATTAAAAGATAAACCTTCCCCAAACTCTAAAAATGGCAAATTTGCCAAACCCTAAAATTCGCCAAAACCTAAACCATTAACCACAAACCTAAACCCTCTCAAGCCTTAGGAGCATAATAATTCACCATTGATGATTAATCCCCAGCAGAGTCGTCAGCTGTAGCAACCTGCTCTAAAATTGAAGATTTTAGAGTCGCCACCTATTCTGAAGGGCGAATAGGAAACCCTTCGCAGTTAAGAGATTCGGGGTAAGTTATTATAATCAGGTCGAGGGAAGGTGTTAGGCACCCTCAACCCTTTCCTATTGGCATTGAATCTAAAGGTCAAGTTTTATGGCTAAAAGTTAAGGTTAATAGCTAAGGAATTGAATAGGGGAAAAATTGAGAGTTTAGGGAGGGGGACTCGCCTTGGTTATCCAAGTGCCTACGTATCTCCTTAGGGAGAATCAGAGTCAACGTAGTTCGGGCACAGGGTTGTACGCCTTTGAATTTGAATTGATTGTTTGAAGGCTTTTTGATTGGCCTATCGTAGTTTTGAAGTTGTGATTTGAAAGGCATTTTGAATTGCCTGATTGAAAAGGATGAATATCCGTAGTGTCGTGGTTTAGTGTGTTTTAAGATTTGGGCGTACAACCCTGATTTGATATGGCACCGTTAGATGCGGTGACCAATAGATTTGGTCTGTATAGCTAACGGATTAAGGGGCATTACTGGTTACTCAGATCGATAGATTGATCGTCGCGGGCAGCAAATTAAAATGTATTATAACTTTGTGTATTTTTAATCTCTCGTCTAAAGTGACTAATAGATTTAGTCGGGTCGAGGAGAGAATTAAACTAGAATTAATTGAATTATTATCATCAAATAAATAAATTGATCCGAATTATTTCTCGCCTAATACGACCGATAGGTATGGTCGGTTCGGGGAGAAAATTAAATTAAATTACCAAAAAAAGAATAATTAAACAATTAACCTTTTTACAAAATCAATTAATTAAGATTAATTTTCTTAATTCTGCAGGGGTGTGTTTTGCATTTGGGAGCAATTTAAGGGATGTGCAAATAGGAAACGGGTTGGCCCAAAAACAAATACTTTTTAGAAAAGAGTCCGTTGGACCCGGTGTAGGCTGGACCAGGGATGTTACGGTGTGCTAATGTGATTTCGCACGTCAGATCTAATCAAACGGTTCCTAGGTCTTGCCTCGGGGCCACTGATATAAGTTAATCTGAATGGTTGGCTTTGATTTGGTATGGACCAAGGATGTACGATAAGAGAGCTATGGGGAATCACTCCTGGATGATCCAATCACGTGGCCAGTAAGTGGCCACGTGTCGTACTATGGGCGGTTTCAAAGAGATAAGCCTATCTCTACTTTATTTCCCCCAAAACGTTCCTTCACTTGACCTTCCCTCATCTCTCTCTTTCACTCGGTACCTCTCCCTTTTTCTTCTTCAAACAACAACAACAATAACCCTGTTCATTTTCCAGAAGAAAAAAAAAACAACAATCACCCAAACCCTAAATTCCCAGAAAACCCCAAATCAAACACATATCAATTACCACAATAATCAATCCTATACTAAGTGTTCTTGGCTTACCTCTCTCCTTGCCGTGGATTTCCGAGTTTTCTCTTTTGAGTTTCTCTTTCCGCTTTTTTTCAGGTTCGGCCACGAGATGCGAGCGGCGCGGCGGGGAAGGTTCTAGCGCGGAGACGGTGGCTTTTGGAGCTTCGATTTCGACTTCGTGGTGTAGATCACAAGAGACTATAAACCTCGAACCTTCTATTCCTTCTATTTTTTCGTTTTTTTCTCCCCAAGCCGAAAGTCCTCCCCCCAAAATCCTCCTTTCATCTAATTCCTCTTCTGTTTTTATACCTAGGTTTAGATCTTTGTTTTAGGAAGAAATAGATTAGATTAGGTTTTGATTGAATCTGATTTACGTTTTCAGATTTGTTTGTAATTGATTCAATCTTAATGAAAATTAGATTTGATTCTGTTCATGTATTGTTTTGATCTGATTTTGATTCGTATGAAGATTGATTATGTTTGAAATCTTTTATTTCTGTTTTGATTTGTCACGAATTTGTTTGAGATTCAATGCTGGGCTTGAGTTTAGTTTGCAGGATTAGGATTGGTGTGGTGTTAGGTGCGGCGGCTATTGGGTGAAGGTTAGGGGAGCTGAATAGTACCCAAAAAAACCCTAGTTGACCTTCGGTCAACTCTTCTTCTCTTAATTAATAAAATAGGACATTTAGTAATCACATTATTAAAATTATAAACTGTATGATAACTAAAAAAATTAGTTAACTAACAATCTTAATTAACTAAGAAACGGGAACATTAGTTTAATTTAACCTAAATAAATTATTAATACTTAGTAAAACTTAACGGATTAATAAAAAGGGTTAAATAAGTTTTTGGTCCCTGTAAATATCTCAAAATTCGTTTTTAGTCCCTATAAAAAAAATGTCGACATTTAGTCCCTATAAAATTACTTTTTCATTCACTTTTGGTCCCTGTAGAGGGACTAAAAGTGAATGAAAAAGTAATTTTATAGGGACTAAATGTTGACATTTTTTTTATAGGGACTAAAAACGAAATTTGAGATATTTATAGGGACCAAAAACTTATTTAACCCTAATAAAAAAACATTTATAATAATTATACTAATTAATGGTTTAAAATTAACTATTAATAACGTTAATTAAAAATAAATAAATAAATAAATACAACTTATATAAATGATAAACTACTACTTAGTTAGTAAAAAAATCTTGAACAAAACTCCAAATGAGCCTAAAAATCAAATTGGGCTCAAAGAGTAATCCTATAAAATACACCCCACTATTTTTACTTTGAATACACCCTTATAAGAGGTCGGATTTAACAAGTACAGTATTAAACCCCATGACCCCTTTTTTTTGTAATCCTGATGAATCAAATATACGTAGATGTATCGGGTAAATTTTGGGGTATGACACACCTGACGCTAACTAAATAACTTACTCATGAGCTAATCCTCACCGAGTCGAATAGCCGCTATCTTCAATCTGAATATGACAACATGTAAGGGTGAGTCTCATCATAATTAACAAATGTTATAAGGTTATCAAGCAATAACACATCACAGTTGCATCGTTCACCCAATTGTTTCATAAACAGACATTCAAACAAGTTTCGCCATCACAAACAAACAACAAACACATCATCAATATTTACAACACTGGAATACATCCAACCATGTTATAAAAATATGCATATGTATGAACTGACACTATGCATGTGGTACCAACATCATCAAATGGGAATAACCCATGACCGATCCAACCTCATCAAGATACGGCCCTGCCAGCACAGATTCCACACAATGGGAATCATGCCCTTCATTGATCCAACACATCATCATGGATACAGTATCATCAATGAACATGAATTAATGCAACATATACAACATACTTATACCATCATCATCATCATCATCATCAATATCATCATCATCATCATCATCAAGTATGTTCATATATATTAGCATCATTCAATTACAATTCAATCATCATCATCCTCATTAAAGAACATACACGTATTCATATAAATCATCATCATCAATAAGAAATAGCATACATGTATCCACATCATTCTAAAACAAGTCAATCATCATCATATAGATTATTTTATAAGGTTCGTTTAGCACGAAACGGAACATCAAACGGACTAACGGTTAAAAATTTATACATCTTCAAACTTTTAAAAAGTGTCCCAATCATCAGCAGCACGCGGCGCTACCTTAGTTCGCGGCGCGAACTGAACGTCTCAAAAATCCTCAGCTCTCTGCCAAGCAGTTCGCGGCGCAACCTATTCACGCGGCGCGAAACGAGGAAAAAGTACGCCTTCGCGGCGCCAACACTTGTACACGGCGCGACCTGAGCGTATACTTCCTGGCTTTCTGCCCAGCTATTCGCGGCGCCAACCCTGGGACGCGGCGCCAACCGAAAATTTCAGAAACCCCAACCTGCAGAAAACAGCATTCTATACATCCCAAACGCCCTCAAAATCATACCAGTACGAGTTTCAGAAAATGAACCACCCATACAACACAAATTGCACATTAGAATACACAATTCACGCATCAATTAACACCATAACATCATACTCATCATGGATTCAACAAAGGGATCAAACATCACACAATTTAACTCAATTCCTAAACCTATCATATGACTCAATTGATACGAATTCCATATCTATTCTATGCTATTAACTCCTAACCCGATAATAGATGATAATCAGATAAGTCCCCCCTTACCTTAGCCAAATTCTTGAACTCTTCCTCGTTCTCTGCTTCTGCACTTTCACGTTCTTGCTCTCTTCTCCTCTTTTGCTCTTTTCACGTTCTTTTTCCCAATTTTCTTCTTTTTCTTTCTTTTATGAAAAACAATATAATTTCAGTAAAAAGGCCTTGTGACTAACACCCCTCTTTTTACTAAACACTACCTTGGCCCAATTCTATTATTTTCCATAATTTTTAGAGAAAAGCCACGATAATTCCAATAAAATAATTTAAATTCTAATTAACTTAATTTAAGGAAAATTACGGATGTTACAGCGTACAACTTCTATGTTTTCCCTTTCCAACAAGTATGGTTGCTTAGATGGTATAATAAACCCTTCAAAAACGTACTGCAGCTCATGATAACTCTAGCAGTTTTACACAACTTCTGCCCAACCATACACCTTCATTCTCTTAGCGTAGTATCACCTCTGATAACTCGTGCGACTTACTGATATAACAATCCTCCCATACCCACACTCTATTCACACAGTCATCTAATGTCTGCTCCACCTCTGAATCAGACGCTAAACTGACTTCCTCGGCGACTGCATCCTTCATTGCAGTGCTTCCAACGGTCGGAGTGTAGCCACAATGCAAGAAATTACACTTTGTATTTCGAACATCTCTCTTATAGACTCCTCAGCAGTTCTCAAACCAAAATGTCTATGCTTTACCAAGATTGACATTTCTTTACTCAAAGTATCTACAGACACTCTACCAGATACGTCACACATCAAACTAGTCCAAGATACAGTTCGCATATCCATCACTGGTCGCCAATGGTACATGATAGCCACTCACCATGCTGACCAGGATATCATGACCGCACATGAGTCCCACCCTAGACACTCATGCAAAAATTTCCAACTTAACACTTCACGAAACGAGAATGTCCCCAAGGTACAATCTGATACTAACTCACGCGATCACGATCACTCAAAGTCTCCATAAGTATAGTATTGGATCTTGATCCATTTCACCATCGTCTGCCTAGTTATTCCTCTAATATTGAGCGCGACGTATGGATCCTTATCCCCCATACCTTATGAGAGTCTGGATCTGCGTCTCATGAGTATCACATCAGAATTCTACCTTGAGCTTCGGATCACCTTTGTCCCATACACGTCGGAAAGGATGACTCGCGCATCTTGTGTATGATAGCGATACTGCGGCATTATACCCGCCTGGTAGTACCAACATGGTGGTCCAACTCCGAGGCCATGTATCCAGGTAACCTACCTTAGTGGCGTATAATGATCCCCACGCGTATCCTATAGTCGCAACCGACAAGTGTCCGAACAGGCCTCCAATAGGCTCATCGTTTCTCAAGCCCTTCAAATCACACTCCTCAAGATGCTAAAAACTGAGAGTGCTACACATCAAGGTTTACTTACTCGGAAAAACCAAAATGCCAAGCATGAAGACTTGAAGTTCAACTTCGGATTACCATGTCGTGCGCGTACCCACTCGTCCCACGCATGCATGAGATTCCAAGGATAATTCAGTCCAGATAGGAATACTATGGTTCCTAACAACCAACGCAACTGCGATCATCCTACTGACGTTCCAGATAGATCTTAGTTCTTACTCGCCTGAACGCCCAACGCCAAGCGTAGTTCTATAGCTTCACTCGGGGTCAGACGATTAACAACTAACAAGAACTTAGGTTACTGCATTTCACGCTTCTACATCATTTCATATTCCATCTAGCGTAGTTCTAGAACTTAAATATAAAATGATAAGAACAGAAATACATATCCTCTTCTATCGACCAGGTATTCAAACCTCGCCCAATCGTAAGTTACCACACTCGTACATTCCACCAACATTTACTAGGTAACTACTCTCGCTTAGGGTACTTCAAGTTGGATTAGGATCTAATACTTCACCTATCCAATTATTGTCCGTACTAGCGTAATCAGAAAGGTCTGACTCCTCTGTCCGCACTTCCAAAGGTCATTCTGTCCTATCGGCTCGTCAGTCACACCTAACACCGGCAGCATCCTCGGTACTAAATTCTACTAATCCCCAGCTCAACACCTTCAGAGAATCTCACTTACAAGGCTCCTACTCAACCCTATTTGTATTTCCCTTGCTATTACTAAGACTTAGAGAAAGTTTCACTCCGTCCAATCAAAATCCTGGAGGGTTCTAGTTGTCTCGATCCACACCTTGGAAGTTCGAGTATTACTTCTTTGCGTCCAACGCTCCTCTTAAGTCTGACAACTCCAATATCCCTTCTATATACAATTCACCACCCAACTAATTCTTGCCACTTGGGTTCATGGCACTTACAGGTTTACGAGTCCTCGTGGCGGCCCTACCATAATTCTACTGTCTCACACTCAGTCAATGAGTTGGTCAAGTTCAACAACTGAATGAGATATCACTAAAATTAGGCTAGCAACGCGCACATGTGAGGAAGAAAGGAATTGCTAGTGATGTCTCATGGCTCGGCCGAGAATCGACCTGCTCTGATACCCACTGTAACACCCCATACATAACTGACTAGTATATTATGCATGAAACGTTAAAAATTGATATTGAGTACATACAAAAGCTATAGCTATAGAAAGATCCATATTGAGTACAAAATGAAATTCTACTAGGAATAACAAAACATGTGTCTTCAATGGATCTGCACAACGGAAGATGAGATCTGACGAGGTCTCCGAGCCATCACCACTTCCAAGTCTTCAGTCCAAACCTACTACTAGCCAAAGGCTACTAAACTGCACCTGAAAAAAATATAAGTTGATTGGGGTGAGATTACTAAATCTCAGTGAGTTCCCCTATCTTACGGGTTCACTCGGTTCTACAGGGTACATGCATTAACAAACCGAATCCACCATTGATTCGGGGTTATCCTTACGGCCAGGTGCACACACAAAACAAGGATACAATCCATATTGGAAGTCCCTTGACTAACCAATTTGATCAACAAACAATCATGAGTACCAGTTTCCTCCAGAAAAGGCCTTCCAGGTTTACCTGCCTGACTCCTATCGGACGCGACCCTCGAGGTCTGGTTTTTGGGTTTACCTGCCTTTCTGCTCTCGGAAGTTGTCCTCAATCAATACAAACAAGTATGCAAACCCGCATCCATATACAGGGAATCCAGAAACGCGTTAATGCCTCGACTAGGTTATAAAACACACCCTCGATGAATCACGTCCATGCCTATTATCAAGAGACTTGTACAAGCACACTGCAAGATGATTAGACGTGTTCGCACAAGCCTAAATGGCCACGAGATGACCTTAGCCTAATTGGCGTCATTGTCCCATTAACCATCTTCAAGCACATGTGTTAACGCCGAGTACAATACGCCATCTTGACACACCGGGTCCATCGGGCGAAAGCCTAGTGATGTAGCCTACATGGCACCACTAAAGATGGTTTACCTGTTATGCGTAGGCCTACTTGGCCGCATAACGCCACCATACCGAGCACGCAAGTGTGTTAACGCCAAGTGGGAAAATGCCTCAAGACCCTCACAAGCACACTGCAACGGTAGCTCAGGTGTGAGCCCAAGATCACACGATCGGGGCTGTCCCATTGATCACAAAGCCCGGGACATAACGCAACCTAGCCCCCGGCCCGTTTCGATTCAAGCATACACACATATCAAGCGCCAAATCATACAAGCACACAATCCCAATTGTTTAACCGAAACAATGGGCATTAACAAGATATTCACATCACATCACAACATAGCATTCGTATTTAAACATAACATAGAAATTAAGTGCAATGAGATTAACTCATTCTAATCATGCATAATTCACATACTAAAATTAACATATCCATGATCATATACAACATAGCATGTTCAAATATTATTAAGTCAACATTCTGGTTTGGGGACCTATTTCATTAGATAGTACATGTTACTAGCTTTCCAACGATATAAAGTTTGCGCGAAACGGACTTACGACGCAAAAGTTACGAATTTTCGAAGTTTTAGAAAATTTGCCTAAATAGTGATGTAACGGGTTACATGAATCATGTAACGGGTTTCATGACCTAAAAACTGCGTTTTTCACCCTTTTTCACACATGTAACCGGTTACATCAACCATGTTACCGGTTACATGACTGACAGACCCAAAAATTATGCATTTGAAGGATACTAACCCCAACCAAACTTCAATCCAAAAGCTCCCAACATTGTAGTATCATCCAAAGCGTGTTCATACACTAATATAACAGGATTTTCAATAGGAAGAGCATAGATTAACAACATGCAACATAGTTTTATCATCAAGAACTCATATCACCAACTAGTCTAGCATGCATCAAGTGTATCTCACCATAACCCCATTACATACAATTTCCCAATCTTCTACCCAAGTTCTTATTTATGGAACTCACCTTGGATTTAGAGAGATTAGGATGGTGTTAATGCAGCCTTTGAACTCTCCTCTTGCCCAAAGGTTCACCTTCATCATCATCAAATTCGTAGCTGCAATTACACACAAACTCAACATGAATCACTCCACTTCAAACCTGCCTATCTCCCTCAAAACAGAACCCATGAACACGAATTAGTATATCAAATCAAAGGGGATTTCGTTAGCTTTCCAACGAGACCAGAATCGTTACGATCGGAGTTACGAGCAGAGAGTTATACCTGATTTAGTGGAGGCTGCCATTGGAGTACGAAAATGGAACTTGAATGGAGATGCAAAGCTTCTTCTACTTCTCTTTCCACTTCCCTTTCACAAAATTCTGAGTTTGGAAATATATGCCTCTACCTTCTACCTTAGTGCCATGCAAAAGATGGGTAATACCCCTTATGTCCTCCAACTAGTCCATAATTACTCCAATGCCACTTGGTTAGTTTCTAACCGATTCCTTAATGTCTAACTAATCCACAATGTCTTCTTATTATCTCATAATCATGCTTGAATATAATATGGGATATTACAGTTATCTCTTAAGTACCAAAGTTTTAACCTATTTTCATCAACTAAAACCTTTGGAGAATCCCCCGTGTCTCCACCGTCAGTAAATGGGCCGGTGTCTCCAACACCACCAAAATCTTCTCCTAGAATAAATGTGTTCCGGGAAGGAAACTTCAAAGACTCATGCAGTCCAGTTCTGTTCCATTTCATTATCAAACTTTCATCAATATGATGAATAGAATATTTTGTTTCATACAATGGCTCAAGTTTGGTCTCTGACAAATACAGCAACAAGTCATAGGTAAATAATCTTTATGGAAAAACTAGCGGGATACCCGTGCTATCGCACGGGGCCGTTTGGATTTAATATTATGTGGATAAGATTTATCTTATAAAGTTATTCCGTATATATTTAAACAATACACATATTAATTGGATGACTATCGGAATAAAAATTAAACATGTAGTATGTTAAATAATAGTTAACGATGTAAGAGCTAATAATACATCCAAATTTTAGCTCTTTAACTAAAACAATAATTACACGTCGCAATATGTCATTTGTCAGTTTTTAAATTTGTTTTACGGATCATAAACATTGACATAATCACAAATATAAACAAAAAAATATGTAGCAACCTTTATGCATTGATTAAAGTAATATAACAACACTATACTTATACTTATTTGATCCAATATAAAAATACTTAGAACTCGTTTATAGAAATACTTATTTGATCCAACGCTGGGTAAAATAATTTATAAAAATAATTAGTAGATTTTTCTTGTTTATTAAAATATTTGTAACTTGTTTCCGTTTATAAAAATAATTGTATCACCAATATACTTTTCGAATTTATAAAAATATTTTTAACTTATTCACGTTTATAAATATAATTGTATTAATAGTAGAATTCTCCCGTTTATAAAGTTATTTGCAATTTATTTTCGTTTATAAAAATAATTGTATCAACAATAGTCTTTTTTTGTTTATAAAAAAAATTGTATCAACAATAGACTATTTTTGTTTATAAAAATATTTGTAGCTTATTTCCGTTTATAAAAACATTTGTATCAACAATAGACTTATTTTCGTTTATAAAAATATATGTAACTTATTCCCGTTTATTAAATCAATTGTATGAATAGTTGACTATTCCCGTTTATACAAATATTTGTAATTTATTCCGGTTTATAAAATAAGTTAACAGTAAACTTTTCTCCGTTTATAAAATATAAAATATTTGTAATGTAACACCACATACATAACTGACTAGTATATTATGCATGAAACGTTAAAAATTGATATTGAGTACATACAAAAGCTATAGCTATAGAAAGATCCATATTGAGTACAACATGAAATTCTACTAGGAATAACAAAACATGTGTCTTCAATGGATCTGCACAGCGGAAGATGAGATCTGACGAGGTCTCCGAGCCATCACCACTTCCAAGTCTTCAGTCCAAACCTGCTACTGATCAAACGCTACTAAACTGCACCTGAAAAAAATATAAGTTGATTGAGGTGAGATTACTAAATCTCAGTGAGTTCCCCTATCTTACGGGTTCACTCGGTTCTACAGGGTACATGCATTAACAAACCGAATCCACCATTGATTCGGGGTTATCCTTACGGCCAGGTGCAAACACAAAACAAGGATACAATCCATATTGGAAGTCCCTTGACTAACCAATAGGATCAACAAACAATCATGAGTACCAGTTTCCTCTAGAAAAGGTCTTCCGGGTTTACCTGCCTGCCTTCTGTCGGGCGCGACCCTCGAGGTCAGGTCTTCCGGGTTTACCTGCCTTTCTGCTCTCGGAAGCTGTCCTCAATCAATACAAACAAGTATGCAAACCCGCATCCATGTACGGGAAATCCAGAAACGCGTTAATGCTTCGACTAGGTTATAAAACACACCCTCGATGAATCACGCCCATGCCTATTGTCAAGAGACTTGTACAAGCACACCGCATGATGATTAGACGTGTTCGCACAAGCCTAAATGGCCGCGAGATGACCTTAGCCTAATTGGCGTCATTGTCCCATTAACCATCTTCACGCACATGTGTTAACGCCGAGTACAATACGCCATCTTGACACACTGGGTCCATCGGGCGCAATCCTAGTGATGTAGCCTACATGGCACCACTAGAGATGGTTTACCTGTTATGCGTAGGCCTACTTGGCCGCATAACGCCACCATACCGAGCACGCAAGTGTGTTAACTCCAAGTGGGAAAATGCCTCAAGACCCTCACAAGCACACTGCAACGGTAGTTCAGGTGTGATCCCAAGATCACATGATCGAGGCTGTCCCATTGATCACAAAGCCCGGGACATAACGCAACCAAGCCCCCGACCCATTTCGATTCAAGCATACACACATATCAAGCGCCAAATCATACAAGCACACAATCCCAATTGTTTAACCGAAACAATGGGCATTAACAAGATATTCACATCTCATCACAACATAGCATTCGTATTTAAACATAATATAGAAATTAAGTGCAATGAGATTAATTCATTCTTATCATGCATAATTCACATATTAAAATTAACATATCCATGATCATATACAACATAGCATGTTCAAATATTTTTAAGTCAACATTCTGGTTTGGGGACCTATTTCATTAGATAGTACATGTTACTAGCTTTCCAACAATATAAAGTTTGCGCGAAATGGACTTACGACGCAAAAGTTACGAATTTTCAAAGTTTTGGAAAATTTGCCTAAACAGTGATGTAACGGGTTACATGAATCATGTAACCGGTTACATGACCTAAAAACTACGTTTTTCACCCTTTTTCACACATGTAACCGGTTACATCAACCATGTAACCTGTTACATGACTGACAGACCCAAAAATTCTGCATTTTAAGGATACTAACCCCAACCAAACTTCAATCCAAAAGCTCCCAACATTGTAGTATCATCCAAAACGTGTTCATACACTAATATAACAGGATTTTCAATAGGAAGAGCATAGATTAACAACATGCAATATAGTTTTATCATCAAGAACTCATATCACCAACTAGTCTAGCATGCATCAAGTGTATCTCACGATAACCCCATTACATGCAATGTCCCAATCTTCTACCCAAGTTCTTATCTATGGAACTCACCTTGGATTTAGAGATATTAGGATGGTGTTAATGCAGCCTTTGAACTCTCCTCTTGCCCAAAGGTTCACCTTCTTCATCATCAAATTCGTAGCAGCATTTACACACAAACTCAGCATGAATCACTTCACTTCAAACCTGCCTATCTCCCTCAAAACAGAACCCATGAACGCGAATTAGTATATCAAATTGAAGGGAATTTCGTTAGCTTTCCAACGAGACCAGAATCGTTACGATCGGAGTTACGAGCAGAGAGTTATACCTGATTTAGTGGAGGCTACCATTGGAGTACGAAAATGGAACTTGAATGGAGATGCAAAGCTTCTTCTACTTCTCTTTCCACTTCCCTTTCACAAAATTCTGAGTTTGGAAATATATGCCTCTACCTTCTACCTTAGTGCCATGCAAAAGATGGTTAATGTAACACCCCGAATTTAATTAAATTGGTTAATTAAATTATTGAAGGATTTAAATATTTGATTTAGTCAAACTTGGATTGTCGGTGTTATTTAAAGGCGTATTTGGAATTATATAAATCGAAGTCGGATAGTCAGAAAATAATATTAAGAATAATATTATTTATAAGTCGGAATTATTATATTGAAGGAATTATTATTATAAGTGATACTCCCTCTGTCCCAAATTATAAGAGAAATTCTCTTTTTTGATTTATTAAATAATTAATGTATCTTGTCTATATACAGACTAGATACATTAATTATTCAATAAATCTAAAAAGTGAATTTCTCTTATAATTTGGGACGGAGGGAGTATAATTGATTATTTGAGTTATATCTCTTATTGAGCCTAAATTGATTTTGGAGGATATTAAATAAAGAGAGGATTTAAACACTAAGCCCAATTGGTTTTATATTAGGGTTTTAGAGATTTTGGAAAGAGAGAGTTGTCATAATGAAGAAACAAGAATAGAGGAGAAAGAGGCAAGACTATGGAGAAGAAGAAGAAGCTTGAAGATTTTTCATCCATGGTGTCAAGCAAAGATGCAATTAGAGACCCATTGAGTTGCTTCCATTGATAAGGTAAGGGTGGGATTCTCTTCCTATAATGGGGTTTATGAAACCTTGTATGTGGGGAAAATTAGGTGTGTAGATTTATTGCATTATCTTGTGTTGATTGTTGTTGTTCATAGAAAATTGAAATTGGAAAATAATGTTGTTGCTGTTGTGAGTTAGATATAGTAATTAAATTTGGAAATAAATTGATTAAGAGTCTGTGCGACGGCTGTTATGCCTTTAACAGTCGGCATTCATATCACAACTCCTAAAGGTGCTAAAAATACCAAAATGGAACTTCTACTAAAGCAAGGCATCTTCAATAGTTCTAATTTTGTTAGTGCGGATGTAGTGGTCACTAATGCGTCATAATTGATACTGGAGAAACATTTCTCACATTTGTAAACCAACTATAATTAACAGGTGTCAGAATATAATAGCTTAGCCATTCGGTTTGGCTTTGGTTGGTGTGAAACATGCCGCAAATTTTAATGTTGCATCCTGTAGAATGTAGAATGTATAGATGTTGCTGTTGTTAGAAAAAACACCACACGGTTTTGTTTTTAGTCAATATGGTTCATTTGTCACTTAATAAGTTTTTTTTTCTATAAATGTTTTCAATCCATTTCCCTGGCGGATGACAGTGTAATGGTCTTTGCTAACAGTTTCCAAGTGGTCATAATTTTATTAAATGTATATATAATATTATACCATGGCAATAGAATCATGATTATGAAATTTATATAATTAGAAACAATATGTAGTTTATAACAGTAGTGATATAAATTAATAATAATGCAAACATTTCCGTTTGGCCGAAATAGCCGAATTAAGCGGTATACTTAGTTGTTTAGAATTTGATGAAAATTGACTTGGTAGCTAAGTTAAATTAGTAGATTAACGTGGTAACGTTATTTTGTTGAAATTGTGATATTTTACGAATCGACTGAAATTGTGTTTGGTTTAAATATTCTTTATAAATAAATTATAATAATTTAATAGAATTGTCAATAGAGTTGTTAGAGTTGTCAATAGAGTTGTTAGAGTCGACAATAAGTTGTCAGAGTTGTTTTGAATTATTAAGAGTCATATTTTTATTTGTTTTGAGTAATTCTGACATGTTTAGAGTTGTCAGTGTATAACGTCGGTGTTTGTTTTTTTATTGGAACTTTAACAATTCATATCTTTGAACCGTAACTCCGTTTGAGTCTCCGTTCGAGGCGTTAGAAAGCTAGCGTGATATTCTTTTCAATAAAAATGGTTTTGAGCAATAGAATGCTAGAAATTTGAAATGGAGTAGAAATTGAAGTGAATTAAATTAATATAGTTTGATATTAATTGGTTAAATTAATAGTTAAATTAATTGCAATGAGTTTAATTGATTGGAATATACTTGAAGTTGGATCAATTATTCGGTTTGTTGGTAAATTACGGCATTTTGAGGATTCGTCTGTAATTGTGTTTTGGCTTGAATATGTATGTTGAGAATAATATATGTATATGCCATGATGTTGTGCTAATATTGATTCTCTGTGGTTAGTTGGTTAGCATTAAATTAATGATTAATTGCTTGATGTTGAAAGTGTGTGTTTATGTATAATTGGCAAAAATGAGAGTTAACATGAGATAGTATGGTTACTAGTGTTAATTGGATTGTGTGAATCGTAATTGATTAATTGGCCTCTTATATGTTAATGATGTGTGTGTTGCGAATGTTGTGTACAATTGGTGGATAATTCATAGAGTTGAATTATTGAGATATGCGGAAAGTTAAGAGGGTAGAGATGATCTTAATTGCATATATTTGTGATATTGTACATACATTCATATCATAGTGTGCCTTGAAACACAGGTGGATTTGCTTTGAAACACAAGCGGGCTTGGATTCTAGAGTGAATCAGAAGCTGTAAACTATATGTTTACAATTGGTGGACTTTGGTCTTGTCCGGATCGGAAGTGTGGCTTAGATTCTAGAGTTATGAATCGGAGGCCGGTGAAACTTAGAATTTCACATTGGTACCACATGCATAGTGTCACATGTTTCATTGAGTCACATTAGAGTTATGTTATAGTTTATTATGTGCATTATGTTGTGATGATGTGTGCATGAATGTGATAATTGATTATGTGCATTGATGTTGTGATGCTATGTGTATGAGTTTGGTAATTGATTATGTACACTTGGTGTTGTAGTATAATTGTATTAGTTGATAATTGAGAAGGGGTGATGTTTGAATACGTAATTGGTTAAATGCGAGAATATGTGATAATGATGGATTGTGTATATATTTGGAATAATAGTATTGAATCATGTGATTATTATACGATTGAACTTCGTGCATACTTGAATATGTGAAATTTATTGGATGATACTATTTACATAATTATGACTTGTTGTGCGATGAAAAGTATGAGAGATAAATGAACTGTGGAAGTATGATGTGTATGGTAACTATTGATACTTGCGATGTAATGATTTTATATGCCTGAATCCTAATATACAATTTATCATGCGCCCACTTATATGATTTGATATCTCACCCTTTTCTCTTGTTCGCCGTTGCCTTTATATTGGTAACGTGCAGGTATTCAAGTATGAAGATTTAGTTTCCGTTACTCGAGTCAGTTGTCGCTCTGATACGTAGCACTCTGGGGGGAACGATTTATGTCATTCATGATGTTGTTGTTTAATTGTGTTATCTTGGTTGAACAAAATGATAAGTTAACTGAAGATATTTTATTGAATACTTGTTTAAGTGATTCCGTATGTTTTAATAAAATAAGTTATTCTGTTTCAAAGGTGCTATGTATCCGCTTTATGCGACGAGTTGATTTGTTTTGTTTTGATCATGTGACGCCTCATTTGTTTATTGAGAAATTTTAAAAACTCTGATTTATATATATTTTCCGCGTAGAAATGGGGTGTTACAATAGTGGTATCAGAGCAGGTCGGTCCATCCGACCAAGTTATCGAGTCAGATGAGTTGTGTGATAGTTGAATGCTGTCAGTGTTTTATTTCTTAGTACGTGACATGTGTGTGAAACACTGTCGATACTTGGTTGCTTTGTTGCAGGGATTGGTTTGATTCCAAGTGGGGGAGAAGTTTTACTTTTCAAAGATGTTTCTGTTGTAAAGGATGGTCATGTATGCTGTTGACAAGAGAAGATGCAAGTGTTGTTGAGAGTTTTGGATGTTACCCAGAGTCGAAGACGGTGTGAAGTGCAGGATAATTTTGGGAGACAGAAGTTAGAGAGTGGCGATGTTCAGCACGGTTGAGGACTGAGAACTTATCAGTGTGTTTAACCTTTGCGTCTGATGCCGGTGTTTGACAAGTGTTAAAGTGATAAAGTTGCGGTAGACTTTATGTTAGACTCGTATAAGTGATTAATGGACATAGTCGATGTATGAAGTGTTGTGAATTGCGAACCCGAGTTGGTACTCGAGAATGCGTGTAGCTTGATTTTTGAATATCTACTATGAACTCTGTTTGAAGCGCCAGAAAGATAACGAGATAAAGTGTATCATAAGAATGATTGTTGTAGTCGTAATGGATTTGAGCTAATAATACATCCAAATTTTAGCTCTTTAACTAAAACAATAATTACACGTCGCAATATGTCATTTGTCAGTTTTTAAAATTGTTTTACGGATCATAAACATTGACATAATCACAAATATAAACAAAAAAATAAGTAGCAACCTTTATGCATTGATTAAAGTAATATAACAACACTATACTTATACTTATTTGATCCAATATAAAAATACTTAGAACCCGTTTATAAAAACACTTATTTGATCCAACGCAGGGTAAAATAATTTTATAAAAATAATTAGTAGATTTTTCTTGTTTATTAAAATATTTGTAACTTGTTTCCGTTTGTAAAAATAATTGTATCACCAATATTGTAATATCCTACATTAATCTATGAATGATTATTATTAAGAGTAGTGGAATAGTTAGAATCACATGTGTTTTAGTTGGGAGGCAACCAAGTGGCATGATGGTAATTAACAATTAGTTGGAGGACACAAGAGACATTTAACTCTATTGCATGGACTTAAGGACTTGTTTGGCTATGAAGCACATTTTTATGAGTGAAGTAAATGTTAGAACAAAGATAAGAGAGAAGAACACAAGTTCATGTTTCCATTTTCGTAACTCATGGACAACCTCCACTAAATCAGGTATAACTCTCTGCTCGTAACTCCGATCGTAACGATTCCGGTCGTGTTGGAAAGCTAACGAAATTCTCTTCGATTTACATATATGGTTCGCGTTCATAGCTTCTGTTTTGAAGGAGGAAATCGAGCTTGAAGTTGTGTCAGTCATACTGAAAGTGTGAAGAGAGGGATTTCGGGTTTGTTCTTGTTAGACAGGAAGTTTTGATCAAGAAGGAAGCTTAATGGCTGCATGATCATCATCTCAACCTCCATTTTAGCAAGGTGAGTCCTTTAGATAGAACTTGGGTAGGATTTGGGGAAAAATGCATGTCAAGGGTTTAGATTGAGATAAACATATTGCATGCTTAATTGAATGATAGAAATATGTTTCCATGATGATAATGTATGATTTGGATCATTACATTATGTTGGAATTTTATTTGAGATGCTATAACATGTTTGGTGTTGCTTAGAAATGAATTGGAATGGGTTTAGAACTCTTAAAATGCAGAATTTTTGGGTCTGTCAGTCATGTAACCGGTTACATTTGTGAAAAAGGGGAAAAACGCAGTTTTTGGGTCATGTAACCGATTACATGATTCATGTAACCCGTTACATCACTGTTTGGGCAGATTTTCCAAAACTTCGAAAATTCATAACTTTTGCGTCGTAAGTCCGTTTCGCGCAAACTTTATATCGTTGGAAAGCTAGTAACTTGTACTATCTAATGAAATAGGTCCCCAAACCAGAATGTTGACTTAGTAATATTTGTACATACTAATGTTTTATATGATCATGGGTGTGTTGATTTTGTAACGTGTGAATTATGCGTAGTTAGGCTGAATTAATCTCATTGCACTTAATTGCTACGTTATGTTTAAATTTGAATGCTATGTTGTGATGAGATATGAATATCTTGTTAATGCCCGTTGTTTCGGTTAAACATTCGGGATTTGTGTCCTTGTGTGATTGACGCTTGTTATGCTAGTGGTATGCTAGAATCGATGTGGGCCACTACTAGGTGGTAAGGCACCATTGTATATGGACTAGTTTCCAATTTACCATTGTGATGTGCTCGTGAGAGTCTATGGGGCGTGTCTCACTTGCAGAACACATCGGCGTTCTTGGTATGACAAACACACCTGAGCTACCATTGCAGTGTGTTTGTGAGAGTCTTTAGGGCGTGTCTCACTTGCAGAACACACTTGGCGTGATTGGTATGGGGGAGTACTGATGCCACTTAGGCGATATCACCTAGATACTCACCTCTAGTGGTGCCACGTAGGCTACACCACTAGGCTCATAACCGGATGGGCTTGTACAGTCAATTAGGCGTATTCGCACTTGCGGAAACCATAGTGCGTATGGATGATGACGGGGCCGTGATGCCGTGTAGGCAATGTCACCGCTGTAACTCGTCACAGATAGGATTCCATGTAGGATTTATCCGCTTCATCTAGCGATGGTCTTGTGCGAGTCTTCTTGACGACAGGTACTTGGTGACTCACCGAGGGTGTGTGTGCAGCCTAAGTAGTTTGGCTGTTACCACTTCTGGATTCCCCGTACATGGGTATGGGTTTGCATACTTGTTTGTTATACAAATGTGTATTTATGATATGATGACTCCTATGGTGGACGATTCAAGTGTTTGCTCCGTACTTGTACCGCATGTGAGAATAACCCTGAATCAATGGTGGATTCGGTTTGTTGATGCATGTACCCTGTAGAACCGAGTGGACCCATAGGATAAGAGGACTCACCGAGATTTAGTAATCTCACCCCAATCAATTTATATTTTTTTCAGGTGCAGTTTAGTAGTGTTTGGTCAGTAGCAGGTTTGGACTGAAGACTTGGAAGTGGTGATGGCTCGGAGACCTCGTCAGATCTCATCTTCCGCTGTGCATATCCATTGAAGACACATGTTTTGTTATTCTTAGTAGAATTTCATGTTGTAATCAATATGGATCTTTCTATAACTATAGCTTTTGTATGTACTCAATATAAAATTTTTAACGTTTCATGCATAATATACTAGTCAGTTATGTATGGGGTGTTACAGTTGGTATCAGAGCAGGTCGATTCTCGGCCGAGCCATGAGACATCACTAGCAATTCCTTTCCTCCTCACATGTGTGCGTTGCTAGCCCGATTTTACTGAAATCTCATTCAGTTGTTGAACTTGATCAACTCATCGACTGAGTGTGAGACAGTAGAATTACGGCAGAGCCGCCACGAGGACTCGTAAACCTGTAAGTGTCGTGAACCCAAGTAGAAAGGATCGGTTGGGTGGTGAATTGTATATGGAAGCTGGACTTATTGGACGATGTAAGTAGAAGGAATATTGGAGTTGTCAGACTTAAGAGGAGCGTTTGACGCAAAGAAGTAATACCCGAACTGTCAAGGTGTGGATCGAGACAACTAGAACCCCTAGGATTTTGACTGGACGAAGTGCAACTTTCTCTAAGTCTTGGTAATAGCAAGAGAAATCCAAATAGGATTGAGTAGGAGCCTTGTAAGTGAGATTCTCCGAAGGTGTTGAGCTGGGGATTAGTAGGATTCAGTACCGAGGATGTTGCCAGTGTTAGGTGTGACTGATGAGCCGATAGGACAGAATGACCTTTTGAAGTGCGGACAGAGGAGTCAGACCTTTCTGATTACGCTGGTACGGACAACAATTGGATGGGCAGAGTATTAGATCCTGATCCAACTTGAAGTACCCTAAGCAAGAGTAGTTACCTAGTAATGTTGGTGGAATGTACGAGTGTGGTAAGTTACGATTGGGCGAGGCTTGAATACCCGGTCGATAGAAGAGGATGTGTATTTCTGTTCTTATCATTTTATATTTAAGTTATAGAACTACGCTAGATGGAAGATGAAATGATGTAGAAGCATGAAATGCAGTAACCGAAGTTCTTGTTAGTTGTTGTTCGTCTGACCCCGAGTGAAGCCATAGAACTACGCTTGGCGTTGGGCGTTCAGGCGAGTAAGAACTAAGATCTATCTGGAACGTCAATAGGATGATCGCAGTTGCGTTGGTTGTTAGGAACCATAGTATTCTGATCGGCCACCAATTTCACCTTGTTCCTATGTTCGAATCAATGGAAAAGCACTTCATTCGGTTGTATTTTAAGTCGTTTTAGTCTAGTTCTTGATTAGTTTTATTTATATTTGTATTTGAATCTGGTGTGTTATCTTTTCTAGTTTCTGTCGTTTTTCCATTGCTTTTGATCTTGTGTTGGTAGTGTTTTAAGTTATGCAGATTCAGGGCACGATTCGAGGCAAAAAAAAGTGGTTTTTGGTGAGACAGAGCTGTGACACGGCCACCCGTGTCATGTGACACGGTCGTGTCACACTTGCTGAAGAGGCGAACTTGAAAATTTGAAAACCAAGAAGACAGAGTTGTGACACGGCCACCCGTGTCATGGGACACGGCCGTGTCAGACGTGCGCGCAGAAAAAGTTTTGTTTTCAACTCTTGGAATCAATCACTTAAGGAAGGGCATTATGAACTTTTCGGAGGAGAATAATTGCTGAGAGATATTTAGTCACTGTTTGGAAAGGAGAAAATGACTTTTTGACGGTCGGAGAACGTGAAAAAAAAGGATTGAGAGCACTAGGGTTTGAAGCGAAGAAATCTTCAAGAGCATCCGCGATTGAAGATCAATTCCTATTCATCTTATTGTAATGTCTTCATCCTTAATTTTTGTTATTTTGATAATTGCCATGAGTAGCTAAACTATTTACTTGTTAGGATTGATGTCCCTGGATCATGTGATGTAATGAATAATATTTACCGTTAATTTTTTGATTATCTTTATGAAATTCAGTTTATGATTAAAAGTGCTTATTGCTTCTATATATTGGAAAATATATGTGTTGATTTACGATTGGGGTTTTGTCGGACAAACTACCTCAATGCTTTTTTAATCATAACGCTATAATTAAGAATCACTTAGGAATAAGGGTTTGATGCGTAGCAATCAAATTATCCGGGCTATGTCTTTTAGAATCTTGAGATAAAATTATCTTGTTAAGGAATTGAAAGAGGGTTTTAATCTCAAGAAGTTTTTCACTAAGGAATTAGGGAAAATCAATGTTCGGTGTCGATAGTCGAGAATTTCTAAAGTCAATCTGTTAATTGGTAATTATTTCATTACAGAGCGATTCATACATCTATCCTAACTTGTCTCCGCATATTTCCATTAATCAAACTATTTTAACTCTTTCGTTTTGCATAAGTTTTTATTTAAATTAAATATAAAAACCAAACACCCCGATGACTTTTTATTCAATTGCACTGTTCTGAAACATATAATTCCTACGCAGTCCGCGAGTTCGATACTTGGGAATTTACTCTATTATTACTACATCGGTAAAAATAGTACACTTGCTATTTTACCGGTCAAGTTTTTGGCGCCGTTGCCGGGGACTGCCAAATTATAAGTTGAAGAATAGTTCAATTGAAATTTTGTTGCTCTGCAACTAAAATTTTTATTTTTATTTGTCTGGTATTTCATTTGCTTATTACTAATAATCATCTAACCTTTGTATGCGAGGTAAGGCCTCTGCAGAATTTATTTTTGACGCAGAGCCAGAACGATCATTGCGAGCTAGGCTTCGAAAAGCGAAGCAAGAACGACTGGAAGCGTTAGAAGACATTCTGACAGCTTCAGAATCTGATAACGAGGAAATCCTCTCTGTTCATTCTGAGCATTCAGATTCGGAGGCTGAAACGATGGCAGCTCCAGTAGAAAGGCTGTTAGGTGATTATGGTGGAGCAAATGCACCAGTTGGCCGGATGACAATTGTGAATCAACCGGTCGATGTTGCTCACTTTCAGCTACACCCAGCAACGATTCGACAGCTGGAGAAGAAACCATTTTCAGGAAGAATAAATGAAGATGCTAATAAGCATTTACAAAGGTTTCTTACTATGACAACATCTCTGAAGATAGAAGGACACTCTGAAGAAGCCAAGAAGTTGGTTATGTTTCCATTCACGTTAGCGGATGACGCTGAAGAGTGGTTCTACTCATTACCTGCTGGGAGTATTACCACATGGCAACAAATGGAGTCAACTTTTTTGAATGAGTATTTTCCCGCTGTTGTTTATATCCGTAAGAGGTATGATATTGTTAATTTTAAACAGAAGGAAGGAGAATCACTTGGAGATGCTTATAAGAGATTCAAGAGGTTGTTGGTGGCATGCCCAACTCACAACATGGATGTCACTGAACAAATGCAGAATTTTCTTAATGGTCTTAAAATGAAGACTAAGCAATTGATTGACACAGCAGCTGGTGGCTCATTCAACTTTTCAACAGCCACTAGTGTTAAAAAAATCATAGAAGCTATTGCGGCCAATGAACACTTGGAGTTATATGACCGTAGTGTTAGCCAAACTGAAAGATTAGTGGATATGATTGTCAACGCAAGTTGTGAAAATAGAAGATCAGGTAGCTGCGGAAGTTGAGCGGAGATTGAAACAGATGGGTCTTGAAAAACAATCAGTAGCACAAGTTCAACTGGCTCAAGCAAGTCAACCGGTGGGGTATGAAATATGTGGAGGACCTCATTTTACTGTTAAGTGTGTTGCTACAGCTCAGCAAGTGGGTGTGAAAATTACTCCTTGTTTCTTCTTGAAGCAAAACAACCCCTACTCAAATACCTACAATCCGGGATGGAAAAATCATCCAAATTTTTCATGGAAGGATCAACCAGGGAATGCTCCTAAACAAGGGGTTATTCCATATTAAGGTCAACAGTCGCAACAACAATATAGACCTCCTCAACAACATTATCAACAACCTCAGCAACAGGCCCCCGGAAAAGCAGATTGGGAGATTGCCATCAAAAAGATGGCAGCTCAAAGGTCTCAGTTTCAAGAAGAAACAAGGAGTAATTTTCGAAACACGGGTGCATCCATCAAAAATCTTGAGGTTCAGATGAGTCCGATAGCACAACAACTCGCCAATGCTCAACCATAAGGTGCCTTACCTAGTGCAACTGTTACAAACCCAAGGGAGCATCAGATTGTGAATGTCATCTCAACAAGAAGTCTGAGGAGATCAAAACCAGAAGAAAAAAGTGAAACCGAGTATGATGATATCATCGAAGTAGATCTTGAAGTGCGTGAAAATAAGAAAGTGCCAAAGGAGGTGATACAACTTGTGAAGCCAACTGAAGAGAAAAGAAAAAAAGAACCGACACCATTGATTAAGTTGTCGTATCCTTCTCGAGTAGCAAAGAAGGACCAAAAAGAGCAAGACTTTGAGAAGTTTACCACATACTTCAAAAAGTTAGAGATCAATATTCCATTCTTTGATGCACTCGAGAAGATGCCAATGTACAGGAAATTCATGAAGGAAGTGATATCTAAAAAGAATCCAACAAGGGGTGAAGGGGTAGTTAAGAAGGAGAAATGTTGTGCAATCACACCAGAGAAGAGAATACCAATCAAGCAGAAAGATCCTGGATCAGTTGCAATACCGTGCACGATAAAAAACAGAACTTTCATGAAGGTTCTAATTGATTTAGGTGCTAGTGTGAGCTTAATGCCGTTATTTATCTTCAAAAAGCTCGGTATTGAAAAGGTGAGTGAAAGAGGAACAAAGTTGAAATTTGCAGATCACACCATGAAGAGGTCATATGGGGTGGCAGAAGATGTATTGGTAGAAATTGACAAATTTGTTTTTCCAGTTGATTTTGAAATAATGGATATCCCTGAAGATGAAGAAACCCCTATTATTCTGGGTCGACCTTTCTTGCGCACTAGTCGGTGCAATTTCGATATTGAAAAAGGTACTCTGACTTTGAAATCTTTCGATGAAGAAATAACTTTGAAAGTGTTAAACACCAAGAAGCAAGGTGAAAGTGGAGATAATCAATCTTCAGTTGGAATGATCCACATAGTAGGCGAACGCAAAAGATCGGAAACAACCCCAAAAAAGGTCTCAAGCATAATCTCTCAGGTGGCAGCATCTCATATAAAAACTCCAAAGTCCAATAAAGAGATCAAGGAAAGAAAGAAAAAGGAACATCGAGGGGAGGAGATGGAAGTTGAAAGTGACTTGAGGCACAAAGTGGTCCATCCTTTAAATCTAGATGAGTTCTGGGATGCGGAAAGGACAAGCAACATGGTGTGGAAGAGGAAGTATCCCCCATAATAGAAGGGAATGGACCGTCGAGCTATGCGACGTTAAACAAAGCGCTTCGTGGGAGGCAACCCACGGGATTTCTTTTTAATAGTTTTATGTGTTTTTGCATTTTATTCTGTAGGTACAAACAGTGTGTCTCTTGCGAAGAGAAAGGCGAGAAGGGACAGATAAGTCTGGACATAAAAAAAAAGTTTGGAGGAGGTCAGGGGCCTGACACGGGCACCCGTGTCATGTGACACGGCCGTGTCGTAAACCCTGAAGGATATTTATTTGAAACCCAAGGTTGGAAGGGAGGCAAAGTCCTGACACGGCCACCCGTGTCATGTGACACGGCCGTGTCAGGCAGGTGCGCTGATTTTTGGTGAAATTTCATTTTCTTTGTGGTGGGCCTCCTATCAACCCTCCACCTCTGCCTCAGTGAGCACTGTAAGTCTCCCTTATGCTTGCTT
Organism: Vicia villosa; assembly: GCF_029867415.1. Classification (NCBI taxonomy): domain Eukaryota; kingdom Viridiplantae; phylum Streptophyta; class Magnoliopsida; order Fabales; family Fabaceae; genus Vicia; species Vicia villosa. The sequence continues at coordinate 605,585 of NW_026705199.1, read as the reverse complement.
ACACATTGCGGACAATTTTGAGTTCAAGTGTGGGGGAGGTTCTTTCTTTTAAGTTATTTTCTGTTATTTCCTTTTATTTCAGTTTCCTTATTTTCAATTAAGTAGGTGTGTTTTGAGTCTTCAGTGCACCAGGATGAATGTGATTCTATAAGATAGTATCATGGGAATGAAGGTGAAAAAGGGGAAAGACACTTCTTAAATTGGCTCCCGAGGCACCTGTGGAAGTTGACATAACTGAAGAAAATGCTAGACGCAACTTGATGGTGCCAAGTGAATGAGTTTAGAGTAACCCGAACCGGACATGAAGTTGTACAAAATGGAGACCATTGTTGAACCTGTAAGCAATACCTAACATGTGAGGATATACAAAGCCAAACACATCATTTCATCATGAGAGAGCATCAGGTATGGCATCATCACTCTAATTTTGCATTTGTTCTTTATATAGTACACAAATTGATCACACACACTGAGGCACTTTTGTTTGTTTAACCCTGAGCCTTTCTTACCCAACCTTGTTGTCTATTATCCCTTTTTAACCAATGTTTACCCATCATCTATGTTGTTCTTTTAATAAAAAAATGAAAAAAAAATTCATAACCCCTCTTGTTTCCTCTATATTTGGTATTAACTATAAGTCCGAGTCCGATAGCAAAAGTTAAGTTTGGGGTAACCAAGTCCGGTAGCAAAAGAAGGAGGCAAATGTGAAAAGAAAAAAAAAAGAACACATGCAAGAAAGAAAATGTTTGTGCAAAAGAAAAATAAAAGAGAAAAAATTGATTTTGTTTTACACACTTGCCATCATGTAAAGAGTTCTAAGAGTCCGGAAAGCAGAAAAATCGCTAAACACTCCAAATACTTTGTAATGTGCAAAAAGATATCGGACGGATTAGTTGATACCAGACCATAAACCCTCGTACCCAGTTTCTTTGTTTATCCTACCAAACCTAAGCCCCGTTACAACCCGTAAGTCCTCAAAAAGTATGTGTTATTGATTATGTGGAATTGTGTTAGAATGTGTACAAAATTTAAGAGTAGATATGTATGCCTTGATGAGCGAGTGAAACAATTAACCCAGAGAGAAGTTGTGAGAGTGTGATTGAGCTTGCAGGTAAAAGAATGAGTCAACATTGAAGTACAACGGAAAAGTTCGGAGAGGGGGATCGAACACTTTGACGCGGAAGTAAATATCAAGTGTGGAAGCATCAATTGTGTTGTGGAGCATAAGAAAAATTCATGGGTGTCCTCTTGTTTTCTCGTCCATCACTTGAGGACAAGTAATGAGCTATGTTTGGGGTTGTGATCGGCCACCAATTTCACCTTGTTCCTATGTTCGAACCAATGGAAAAGCACTTCATTCGGTGGTATTTTAAGTCGTTTTAGTCTAGTTCTTGATTAGTTTTATTTATATTTGTATTTGAATCTGGTGTGTTATCTTTTCTAGTTTTTGTCGTTTTTCCATTGCTTTTGATCTTGTGTTGGTAGTGTTTTAAGTTATGCAGATACAGGGCACGATTCGAGGCAAGAAAAAGTGGTTTTTGGTGAGACAGAGTTGTGACACGGCCACCCGTGTCATGTGACACGGTCGTGTCACACTTGCTGAAGAGGCGAACTTGAAAATTTGAAAACCAAGAAGACAGAGTTGTGACACGGCCACCCGTGTCATGGGACACGGCCGTGTCAGACGTGCGCGCAGAAAAAGTTTTGTTTTCAACTCTTGGAATCAATCACTTAAGGAAGGGCATTATGAACTTTTCGGAGGAGAATAATTGCTGAGAGATATTTAGTCACTGTTTGGAAAGGAGAAAATGACTTTTTGACGGTCGGAGAACGTGAAAAGAAGGATTGAGAGCACTAGGGTTTGAAGCGAAGAAATCTTCAAGAGCATCCGCGATTGAAGATCAATTCCTATTCATCTTATTGTAATGTCTTCATCCTTAATTTTTGTTATTTTGATAATTGCCATGAGTAGCTAAACTATTTACTTGTTAGGATTGATGTCCCTGGATCATGTGATGTAATGAATAATATTTACCGTTAATTTTTTGATTATCTTTATGAAATTCAGTTTATGATTAAAAGTGCTTATTGCTTCTATATATTGGAAAATATATGTGTTGATTTACGATTGGGGTTTTGTCGGACAAACTACCTCAATGCTTTTTTAATCATAACGCTATAATTAAGAATCACTTAGGAATAAGGGTTTGATGCGTAGCGATCAAATTATCCGGGCTATGTCTTTTAGAATCTTGAGATAAAATTATCTTGTTAAGGAATTGAAAGAGGGTTTTAATCTCAAGAAGTTTTTCACTAAGGAATTAGGGAAAATCAATGTTCGGTGTCGATAGTCGAGAATTTCTAAAGTCAATCTGTTAATTGGTAATTATTTCATTACAGAGCGATTCATACATCTATCCTAACTTGTCTCCGCATATTTCCATTAATCAAACTATTTTAACTCTTTCGTTTTGCATACGTTTTTATTTAAATTAAATATAAAAACCAAACACCCCGATGACTTTTTATTCAATTGCACTGTTCTGAAACATATAATTCCTACGCAGTCCGCGAGTTCGATACTTGGGAATTTACTCTATTATTACTACATCGGTAAAAATAGTACACTTGCTATTTTACCGGTCATATTCCTATCTGGACTGAATTATCCTTGGAATCTCATGCATGCGTGGGACGAATGGGTGCGCGCACGACATGGTAATCCGAAGTTGAACTTCAAGTCTTCATGCTTGGCGTATTGGCTTTCCGAGTAAGTAAACCTTGGTGTGTAGCACTCTCAGGTTCTAGCATCCTGAGGAGTGTGATTCGAAGGACTTAAGGAACGATGAGCCTATTGGAGGCCTGTTCAGACACTTGTCGGTTGTGACTTTAGGATACGCGTGGAGATCGTTATACACCACAGAGGTAGATTACCTGGATACATGGCCTCAGATTTGGTCCACCATGTTGGTACTACCAGACGGGTATGATGCCACAGTATCGCTATCGTGCATAAGATGCGTGATTCATCCTTTTTCTGACATGTGTGGGACAAAGGTGATCTGAAGCTCAAGGTAGAATTCTGATTTGGCACTCGTGAGACACAGATCCAGACTCTCATAAGGTATGTGGGATAAGGATCCATACGTCGCGCTTGATAGTAGAGGAATAACTAGACAGACGATGGTGGAACGGATCAAGATCCGATACTATACTTATGGAGACTCTGAGTGATCGTGATCGCGTGAGTTAGTATCAGATTGTACCTTGGGGACATTCTCGTTTCGTGAAGTGTTAAGTTGGCAATTTTTGCATGAGTGTCTAGGGTGGGACTCATGTGCGGTCATGATATCCTGGTCAGCATGGTTAGTGGCTATCATGTACCAATTGCGACCGATAATGGATATGCGAACTGTATCTTGGACTAGTTTGATGTGTGACGTATCTGGTAGAGTGTCTGTAGATACTTTGAGTGAAGAAATGTCAATCTTCGTAAAGCATGGACATTTTGGTTTGAGAACTACTGAGGAGTCTATAAGAGAGATGTACAAAATAGAAAGTGCAATTTCTTGTATTGTGTCTACACTCAGACCGTTGGAAGCACTGCAATGAAGGATGCAGCCGCTGAGGAAGTCATTTTAGTGTCTGATTTAGAGGTGGAACAAACATTAGATAGTTGTGTGAATGGAGTGTGGCTATGGGAGGATTGTTATACCATTAAGTCGCACGAGTTATCAGAGATAATACTACGCTAAGAGAATGAAGGTGTATGGTTGGGTAGAAGTTGTGTAAAACTGCTAGAGTTATCATGAGCATTTGGTTTTCAATGTCCTGAAACAGGAGCGTGTGCTTAAGTTGTGGTAGATGAACTAATATGGAATGGTAGATTAAGTAGAAACTTGATTCTGGAGAGTACTCAACTTCGAGGAGTAGTAGTCGACGATGGATGTATATGGAGTTCTGGCACGTGTTGTAATTGGACGACTGTGGATAAGGAATTATTGTGTATTAATGGGAACTAAGTGAATTATGGATATAACGTGACTCAGAGGATTTCAAGGTGTGTGTGAATTGTTGGAATTAGAGTAACGCAACGGACCGAGGAAGAATCAGATAAGTCTAAGGTAGGAATGAATGGACTATTCGTAGGAAGACCCACATCACAACTTCACCTTCTACCTTGCATGCTCCTTTGATTCAGCAATATCCTTCATCTTCTTCTGATTTTCGCAGCTTCTTCTTCAGCTTAGTCAGGTGAGTCTCATAGATAGAGACCTTGGGGTATTCTATGGGGTTAATGCCATGTTTGGGGTTAAGGGTTTTTGAGAGTAAATGTTCAATGATCTTACAAATTGCATGTCTAACCCTTCATCCTAGTAATAATGAGTATATGTATGTTTACTATAGCTTGTTATTTGATCATCCATGGCTGCATGTAGAAATTTGGGGATTGGGGACCCCAAATGCGTTTATGCATTTTGCTGATTTTGCAGAGTTCGTTGCAGGGAACTTTCATTCGCTGTAGTGAATGGTTCGCTGTAGCGAACTGTGTAGCAAATAAACCTGGGAGCAGAATTGATTTATTCGCTGTAGCGAACTTTCATTCGCTGTAGTGAATCGGGGCTTCGCTGGGAGTTTGCTGTAGCGAACTAACCTGAATTTGAATAAGTTTGCTTCTGTTTGAGTTCGTTGTAGCGAACAGAAGTTTGCTGTAGCGAACTAGTCTGATGCAGAATTGATATTTCTCCCATTTGAGTGCAGTTTCGTTTCGTATCGAAATCGAAGGCCTCTTATGACTTGTATGGCATTCTGATATATGTTTTAATTGTAAAAGACCATGATATGAATGAAATCCCTTGGATATGCTTGTATGTTGTTGTTGTGAAAAACGATACCAATAACAAAGTATAATAGGGAATTAGAGAGGATAAGAAAGAAGAGGAACACAAGAATTGGTTATAACTGCTATTCTTTCACTTTCTCTTAAACCAAGATTACAAGTTTACAAGAATAACAAATAACCTCTCTCACCCTAAATTAGGATTTGCAGCTTAGCAATGATAAGAGACTAGTATGCTATTTATAATAAAACCTAACATACTAACTAATGGGCTTTTTCAGCAAGGCCCATTACACAAGCCAACTTAATAAACAAGCTAACTTAACAAATTAGGGTTTAAACACTAAAACCTAATTTAACATGCTAACAACCCTAGCATCTTCGACATCTGCATGCTAGACCCATCTTCGACTACAACATGCACACTTCGACACCAGCATGTGAACAATCTTTCGACTTCATACTTAACTCTGTCGAACTGTCGAACCAAGAAGCTACCCTTCGACAATACTAGAGTTCGATCCAATATCTCACAAATCTCCACCTTGGACCTAACTCTACAACGTCAAGGAACAAAATAGCTTTCTTCATGCAGCTTTATCAACTGCATACAGTGGAAAAACTTGCAACTCGGCAATGTCTTGGTGATCATATCAGCAGCATTGTCTTCAGTCGAAACCTTCAGCACTTGGACTTCTCCATGCTCGATTACTCCTCTGACGAAATGCAGCCTCACATCAATGTG